>NC_141895.1:13123750-13429375 GCF_030686135.1 Camelina sativa | reverse complement strand
GTTGGATTTGGAGTAAGGCGGTAAGCGTTGGGAAGAAGGTTCTGACAGCTGGTGTTGTAGTGTCTTCAGCTCCACTTCTTGTTCCTTCACTTTTTGTCGCCTCTACCATCGCCTTCCTCTCCTCTGTTCCTTTTTGTCTCTTCTTGGCTAACTATGCTTGTACTCAAAAAGTAATGAGTAGTCTTCTTCCTGATACTGAAGAAACTGGTGGAGTTGACAAGGATGGTGAATCTGGATTTGATGAGTACAGCAAGATTGGTAACCGTGAAGGCCGCCCTGCCGGAGCTGGTGAGGCTGCACTTTTCATGGCTACAGATGAATCGATTCCCATTGGGGTTGAGGAACATGAGGAGATGGGGAAAGAGTCAATGAGCTTGCTAGAGAAAATTAGGGATGAGGGTAGAACTGATAAAGAAACCTCTGAGAAAGATTTACAAGAAGATAAAAAGTCCGGAAATACCAAGTCAGACGAGGTTCAAGACCAGCCTGAAAAATCTGAGACTGGACGTGAAGGTTATTTGTTTAATTATGATCACTGTATAAAATTTTAATTTGTGTGAAATAGTTTACTGATGATATTCATGCTTTTTGCAGGGGAACTTGGGGCCACAAAAACTGAAACTTTTACAGGCAAGGATGATGAGGAAACATCTTCCAATGAGGTTTATACTTAATCCTATCATGATGTGAGTTAGTAGCTGAACGATAACATCTAAAAATATCCCCTGCCTCTAGTTAGGTACTACTGGATAACTCCATACTCAGTTTATAACTAGTTGCTTTCCCCACATTTGTAATCTATTGGTCAATAGCTATTAATTTTCACTATCACATATATATTGTTGTGGTTATAATTCTTTCTAGTTATGAGAGTCAGTGAGGGTTAAGATTAGAAAAAGGGATGTCAGTATCCTCATGGTTGTAGTCATTTGTGTTCATCTCTGTTACAATCCCTCGTTGATTAGTACCCAATGGTTCTGGATAACTGACTGAAATTATTGTAACATCATTCTCTGATATCTTGACTAAATGGTTCAGCCGATAGACCAAGCTAGTGGGGCACATGGAACAGGGGAAGAGAAACGAAAAAACACAACTAAGAAAAAGAAGAAAACCGGGCGAGCAGGTAACCGGTTTCTAAAGTCATGTTCTGGGTTGTTTAGTTTGGAGGGCATGCAGACTATCCCTTCGTTCATTGCTAATCTTACGTTGTGCCATTAGCTAGACGTGGTTTAGAATCTTTTGGTGAGAGATGCCTTGAATATGCTCTTGACATGATGTATTTTCGAACGTGATGCTGTTTTAATAGAGTCCATTGTCTAGTTAGGCATGTAGTAGTAACATTTTGAACCCAAATCATTGAAATAGTGGCGGGGGATCCAAATGAATTTTCATTCTTCCTCCCAAGGTTGAGCGACAAAGAAAATGGATCTGATTGTTGATTAAATGTTCTGCATTGATTTCGATTTTAAAGCGAGTGTCAAAGTGATCCAAATATGTATGGCTTTGGATTTGCAGGTGTATAGTGAAGATCAAATATGGGAGAAGATGGAGGCGTTGAGGACGGTGGTCGGATACAGTGTTACAAGGAGTGCCTCATATGCAGAGGAGCTTCAAGCTCTCTATGTCTTCACTGGCGTGGTGGAGCCTCGTCGCTCAAGTTTAAACCAGTTGGACACTCATGATATTGCACATGTTAGTCTTAGACTTCGCTTCCTCATGTCTGCTATCGGAATAATCTAGTTTGATGGTGTGTTTGTGTAGTAGTAGGTTCAGGACTCATAAAGTCTCAAACAAGTGGTGTACTAAATCTCAACTTTGTATGTACTTTTGTTGCGACTTTTCGGATCTAGTTTTATTAGTTTTGAATGGTTTCTAGTATCCACCAATTGAATTTACACATATACACTATTGCTAACCTACAAGGTTATATTAACTATTGAAAATTGAACACTCCCGCGGGAGAGCATAGTATTCAAATACTTACAATGAAGGTTGCACAAGCCAAGGTGGAGAGGATTAGTATTTAGTAATAGTCCTTCCTGCGACTGACAAGATCGCTAACCAGCTCGTTCTCATCTTGACACTGTTCCAGCAGAGGCTTGTACGCTGGATTGTGATCCACTACTACTCGTAGAATTTTTGCAGCTTCATCACTCTGCCCTTCTTTGTACAAAGCGCTGCAGTAGCAAAAGCTTTTCGTTTTCACATTGCACAGGATTCAGTGGTATATATGCTTCTCTATCTATTTCATTAAACTCTCCATAGTGACACTCCTATTTTGCTGTAAAAATAGTACCTTGAAAGAAGCAGCAATGACTCAAAGTAATGCTCTTTGCTCTTAGGATCACCAGGTTCTTTCAGGTTTGCTACTCTTTCCAAGTGTGTTATTCCGCTTTTCATTTTTCCCTGCCAAAAACACCAAGTGTCAACTTCCGATCAAATTCACAAGTATACAAACGTCCACAAAATCAATTTGTTAGGTGACGGAAAGTGCAGAACAAAAAATAACAATAGTAGTATCCTAAAGGAAAATTGGAACTACGCAAACAAGATTACTAAGAATTGACATCCGATTCAGAACCTGTCCTGAGGCCCTTTCATAACAGTCGTTTTCAAAAATGATGAGCGGTCATACCTGTTGTACATATGCAGCACCAGCCCACTGAGATGCAAGCATGAAAAGTTCAACATCCTCAGCGTCAGATGGAGCCCCATCAAGCAACTGAGAGAAAAACAAAAGAATTGTGCTGCTGCTTAATAAAAGAGTCTCATGCTCTTAATCTTACTACACATTCAATAAGCAGAAAGAACCAACTAGATATGTTGGCAGGACAAGAAGAAATAAATAAGTTGGTAGGTGTAAACGTACAGAAAAAGTGAGTGATCGATACTGAACCACCGAATCCAATTTGACCTCAAGAGTACAGAAAGGAAGGACTAATAGGTAGGAAGTCAGGAAAGTGTAAAGGACCGGAAATTCTAACCTTGGAGATAGCAAGCTCCAAATATTGAGTAGCTTCTGCCAACTGCGTCTTCTGCAATAAAGCCTGCCCCATGAGAACCAAACCTCTTACATATCCAGGATCCTTTTCAAGAGCTAATCTGAAAAGAACAATTACACATGCAGTGAACATGGCTAGTGCCTGAAGGTAAAGAATAGTATAGGACCAGGAGGATAGTCTTTGGAACTACACACCGCAGCAACTGAATGGATGTTTCTTTATCACCTTTTGACAAGACCTGAACTGATAGCTGACACCAAATTCATTTAAGAAAAATTGAAACATACAGGTAGGCATGATCAGTAGGTATACATTGTCCAACTACTTACAGAAAGAAGTTCTTCTGGTGTTAGCGTCTGTAGAGAAAGGGTCTGCTCCTGTGAGTCGGAGTCCACATACTTGATCACTGACTCGCTGATCTCCATAGAGTGCCCAACGCTTGGAGAGGCTCCCTGACCCAGTAAACCAAGTTTTGCTCCTACTGTAGGGTGCTTGAGAGATAATTGCTGCAGCGTTGAGATTTCTCGGTGAGGAATTTACACATTTTAACAACCTCAACCCGAAGTCAATTCTCTATGAGTCACCAGTACAGTTGGTAACACAGTTTTCTTTTCACTATGAATCTCTTAAATCAAAAAGTAAATCACTGGTGAACCCACTACGACACTGTCTTTTAACATATCTCATCAACATAGTTGCATCGATTCTGCAGAGACGAAACATACTATCTGTCTATATTAACATTTTAGTTTGGTTTTTAACCTTCAGTTGCAGAAACAACATACAAGCAAGAGAAGTTTTCTTCATTTTAATTTAATTAAAAGCTAACTACCAGCATTCCTCATTCTTCAATACTTGGAGAAGAAAACAAGGAATCACATTTTCCCTGACAAAGAAAAGACAAGACAAGGGAGCATACCTGAAATATATTTACTGAGCTGTTGGTTACCCAATAGACAAGACTTCCCTGACAGAAAAGGAAATGCTAGTTTTCATTAAAAAAATGTGTTCCGAAAAACAGAAGCATGAGTTCTGGTTCCATAGACATAAAACTCAGCAGAAGTTTCAAGAGAAGCAAAAATGAAGGACAATTCAGAGTCTCTAGAAAAAAACGATAAATGGAAGAAAATACATAGATAGAATTAACTGACCAGAGTCAGAATAATCACACGACTAAATAAAGAGTACGAACTAACCCAAAAAAGGTAAGTAATAACACCATTAAAGACAAGAAATAAGAAAGAACGTATGGAAACTGGTAGAGATATAACCAAAAGTCTGAAGGATAAATATTTAGGCAAGAATAAGACGGCCGACCGATTTCTAGAGTGAATTATAAATAGCTGCGGAAGGAGATGGACGAAATTACTTACCTGTGGAATAGCATAGCCAACAAAAAACAAAGGAACACTCAAGATCTCCAAATATAACTTGTAATACTACAAACACAAAAACAAGTAACATCACTAACTATACCCATACATCTTCATGGTAGACAAGAATTCGTGATCCAAGCATACAAAACAAAATTTTGTAAGATGTAAGTAACCAAGGCAGCAAATAAGATTTGTTCAACTCACTCTCATAAGCAACCCAGTCAAGCCGGTAGTTTGACGAATTGTGGGAGAATCAAAAGAAATCTGGAAAAGAATCAAAAGTAAGAAGTAGACATATATAATAATGTAACGTACAATTTGAATACACTATGGTAACAATTATGCAGAACAAATAAATTCTAAAGAGTAAAACGATTAGTATTGATCCATCAAAACATATTTGAATAACCAAGTAATCGCAGGAACCTGTATGTTAATGTAATGGAAGCCAGCAATTAAAATTGGAAAGACTGGTCCAAAAGAACCACCAGGAAGAGCACTTAAATTCTGGAACCACAAGGCACCACCCTGCAAAGATAAGACAGCAGGTCAGTCGCAGAAGCAACATCAGGGAATATTAAAGGACAGGCTCAGGTCAGATATGCTCAATCCTAGTACTAAGATCTAGCTTCCATATGAGGGTCTACGTACAACAACAAAACTAAGACAGACACCATCAAGAGTTTTTCTACTATCATATGGACTTTTAAACTCGATAACACTGATTAGAATCTTTAGATTATAAAAACATACACTACTAGCCAACTCACTACTATTCAAAGCTAGCCTATGTTAGAAAACCAAGCTTCTTTTCCCCTAAGTACGCGAAGTACGCTCTAGTTCGCTGTCGTACATATTTCCCTCCTGGTCTCCTTCTCCACAATTACAATGCTCTAGGAAAATTGGTACTAGCCATAAAAATTTCTGCATACCAATGATAGCTGTTGTTCCATACGTTTAAAGCAAAACTTGAGTATTAGAATTGACTCAGCATTAGAAAAATAAGGAGCAATGGCATAAAAAATGTGTAGTTCGATCAGAAACAAAACACCAGGGAAACAGCTAGCGTACCACCTGACAAACTAGCAGAGTTATAATGCAGCTTCGTGACCATACAAATCATTCTTATGCAGTCTCAACTTACAGAATCAAACCCAGGATGACCATCTAGTGACATCTTCCGGATGCTAGCCATCAACAAGAAAAAGCATGGGAGCTGCAGATGATGAAAGCCAATAGGTAAGTGGGAATGAATATGATGGGAAAGCATTAACTATTTATTAAAAGTTTCAACATAGAAAAGACCATATCATTTATGAAGAAAGCCAGGGATAAAGTACCATCAAAGAGTTTCATATAAGGTGGTATCAAACAGATATACAAGTATGTACAATATGGATTTTTTCTGCGAAAAAAGTCTAACTCTAACTGTAAAGAAGAAGCCCATTTCAATTGTGGCGATTAAATCAAATGAAGAAGCTGCATAGGACACCAACCAACCATGTAAATAAAAACCACAAGGGGTCGAAAACATACTCTAAAGAAGAAAATCCAAAGGAAAATGGCAAAAAAAAACAGTGAACTGGCAAATGGGTCAGGTGATGAGAACCCAAGACAAAAGAATTCAAAGGTTGGGCTTTTCTTACAGAAATTCATATTTCATGCATATAGTTTACTAGTTCAATCTCAAAACTCTTTCTGTAGAGATGTATAATTTAAAAATCATCCACCACTCTCATTGGTAGCTCGATACACTACAAGGAAAACATACAAAGAGAAGTAAAACGAATAGAAAGCTTATAACCAAGTGAAACAGAGTGTCTAACAAAGACGACCACACGAGAACCGAAGATAAAAAGTATAAAGCACGACTGTTCTAGGTAAGTATCTGGTATTGTGACCAACATAGAGTGTAGAAAACATCACAAAGGAAGAATATTTTAACCTGGAGAGATAAGTATGGGAAGAACCACAAAAAGGAGGGGCACCCAATAGCTCGGCTTTCTTTAAGGAAGTGAGAAAACTGATCAATAGATGCTCTTAATGTTGGAGTCGCCGGGATCGGCATAGGCACTGTGAGTAAATGAAACATTAGGGACTATATGCAGAATCAATCAACACCTAAATGTAGCAGCCAAGAAAGATGATGAATTTTTTTTAAAAAAGGTAGAGAGAGAAATAGGAAGTATACACTGAGGTAACAACTCAGAGATGGTCTTCAGTTTCTTAAGTTGAAGAATAAGTAAAGGCAACAAAGCTAATCTAACAGCAACAGTAGAAGATGCAATAATCATCCACCAAGGCAATCCTGTGAATTGATGAAACCCGTCGAGAAAATTAACGACGGCGTGAACGGGTAAAGAAGAATCATCGTTAGGGATGATGATTTCTTGAGACCCAATTGGAAATTCTGGGAAAGAAGAGATGAATCGGCGGTGGAGAGGGGGCAAACACGGCGGCGAGGGAGAGAACAGAGGAGGAGGATGGGAGGAGATGAAGGGTTTAAGAGAGTTGGAGAAGAACAGATTAGAGATACGGTGACGAGAGAAGGAGGCGCGTAAACAACTCCTCCACACTGATGACATTTCCAATTTTTTCTAAAACCCACAAGAGAGACGTCAACGAACAAAAACGAAAAAGAAGAACCGAGTTACGGTATTATGAAAGTAAACCGGTCCACCATCGTTCATAAATTGATAATTCTGGTGTTTAATAATATTTTGTTTAGTTTTGCGATAAAACAAAAGAAATGTTGAACATAGTTCGCTTAGGACTGGTAATTCTTATTTAGATATTTTAAGCACCTCATGTTTTTTTGTTATTTTTGCCGATGTCTTAATTTAGGGATTTGTGCCAAAAGTTTTCAAATCGCCATTGTTTTCAATTTTATATTCTAACATCCAAAAATCATATATATACAATGACACTGTTTTCTCTCATTTGAGAGCAAAAATTAACAAATTCATTGGGCTTTATATAAGTCCAATAGTTAAATTTTTGTGATATAAGTTCATTACAACAGATTGAGTAAAATTAAATTAAAAATTTGGAAAAATGTCGTCTGTCATCTTCTAAATCATCTTTCGGGAAACATCTCATTAATGATTCTGCTTCTCTTCCATGGTTTGGTAAAGTCTTTCTTCTAGGTTTCTTCTTCCGAAATATCTCGCTCTGGATTTTGGCTCGGTTATGGTCTTTTTTCTTCGATGATTGGCCGGATTTGTAAGATTGACTCGATTATCATGTTTTTAATTTCATTTCTCCGGAAATCCAGAATAGAACAGAGAATTTAATTTAATGAATCTGCTTCTATGAGATTTTTCTTCGTCAAGGTCCAATGGCTTGCATAATGTTTTTATTATCACTTCATTGGTACCCAGAGAGGACCCATTTATCTGCCAAACATCTTAAAACTGGATTTGGGGAGAGGATGAAGAGGAGCAGCTCATCCGATTCCCCTGAAGCGACTATGCTGCTGTCTCCCTCTTAGTGATCAGCCTTCTTCTTCGATCGTCAACCTCCGGAGAGCTTTTTTTGGCGGTTTCTTCATATGTTTTCTATTTGAGGTTTCTCCTTCTCCTTTTAATTTCTTTGATCTAATTCTCATGTGCATTATTAATAACACTCTTTGTGTCATGACTTCTTTATTTGTTCCATGTTATACTTTTATGTACTTTTGCTATCAGACTACATTTGGATGCACAAATGGATTTTACAATGTAAAGATGGTAATGCTAATTTGATCCACTCAACTTGAATGTTGTACCTTTAAAACTTCTTCTTAGTATCAACACTATGTCTGGTCTTTCAGGATTTACTTTTGTTTTATGTGACCATGTCTTCTTTAACCTACAATCGGTAATGGCATTGTGTTAATATCATCTCTCTGATCATTCTGCTATATCTATAATGTTTGGAACCACTATCTTGACAAATGCTGTTCATTTTTTTTATATGTAGATGATCATGGCTTCTCGATAGCAACCGCATGGCAACCAACATTATGAGTGCAGTACATGGCAACCAACATTATGAGTGCAGTACCGCTATTCCACCAGAAACCTACTGTAGGGGAATTGTATTATCTTCAAATCTTGCTCAACAATGTCAAGGGTGCCACAAGTTTCGCTCACTTGAAGATTGTAGGAGGTGTTATACATGAAACATTTAAAGAAGCATGTTACGCAAGAGGGTTGATAGATGGAGAATACTAATGGGACAAGCGAAATGGTGGAGTTCATGGTAAGATTTGTTGGAAAGCTCATTCAAGATAGAATTGTATTTGTGGCGTCCGTTACTCAAACTCTGTTTTGATTTTTTCCTTACACTTTAATTTTCCAAATAAATTTCACATTTTAAATAAAATAAACAAGTCAAGATTAGCGATGTTTAAACATAAAGGCTTTCAGTATCTTCAATCTATATATTGCAAATTTTGATATATATATTCACAAATTTTTATTCCCTTCACTGCACCCTAGGGGACGAAATCAAATGATCGAGTTTATCACCGGTTAACAATTAAACTGGGTTACATTATAAATTGTGTCTTCTTTAGAGACTATCAGATTTTGAATCTTATTCTTCTCCACCACATTGATGACAACCTCCCTCAACAATGTAAACATGGTAATGCTAATTTGTTAGACACGGCTTCAATTTTGTACCTTTTAAACTGCTCCTTAATATCCCAAATTGTTTGTGCTGATATCATCTCTCTTATCGTGCTTGAGATTTTAATTGTCCACTATTGAAACGGAAATTGGAATAAATCATTCACACTTAATCTTATGTCGATTTGCCTTTCTATACGACTACTAAAAATTCTATCACACCACCCACAAACACGAATTCATACTTGCATCTTGATTTTAAAAACAGAAACTTTTTTTTAAAGAAAATGTCTAATGTTGATGTTGATGTTGTTACGATTTCTACTGAGGCAAATTAAGTGAGCTTTGATGGCTTACGTCTTGGTCGTTTCTCCCAACAAGTTGGTGGCCGTCTACTTCGTTTTTGGGATGCTCGCAATATCAAGAAGGATAACGAATTTATGGGAATTATTCTTATCTTACTCGATGAAAAGGTAGATCTTCTTACATGTTTTAATGTTTAAAAATCTGATTCTTAGTCTCTTCTTAATAGCTAAACCCTTCCTTTTTTTTCCTTTTCAGTGCTCACTAATCAATGCCTTCATCCCATCAGCTTATGCTAGTCAATTCCGTCATGTTATACGTGAGGGTGTAATCTTAAATGTTGGAGAGTTTGAAGTGGGTCGATGCCCAAGGCTCGATAAGATCACTGACTATCCTTACGTCATTCGTTTCCTGCCTGTCACATCAATTGTTGAGGTTGAAGATGTTGGCCCTTCAGTTCAGTGAGAAAAATTCATGTTACGAAACTATGAAGACTTACAATTTCTTGCTAACACCAACAATGAACTCCCTGGTAAAATTTTACTCAAATTGTCTTTGTCCCTCAATTTTAGACTATAACTATGAAATAACTTTTACCCTATATATAGATGTGGTTGGCCAAATCTGCTTTGTTCTAGGATCTAACCTCAATGATCCAACTTCCACTCAGCGTTTGGTAGTGCGATACCGGATGGATACGTAAGCTTACTAATACTCTTTCAAAATTACCATGTATGGAAGAAAATACACATTCACAATCTATACCTACATCTTATGTATTATTAGGTCTGTTAGTGTATACTTATCACTATGTTATGATGTTGCTGCCACCTTCCGAGCACATCTGAGCTCTGGAAATACCATGAACTTTGTCATGCTGGTAACTACCGTGAACCCAAAGATGTTTGCAGGTCTGTAATAATCTCAAATCTCAAACAATTTCTATATTTAATTGTAACTACTAAACTCAAATCTTAGGACACATACTTATTTGTCTTTTTAAAGGTAACCTTTATCTGAACTCCACATCCGAAACAAGGTTCTTTTTTGGCACTGACATTCAGGCAATCCAACAGTTTTCTAACAAGTAAGGATGATAACAATCTTTCTTTAATATGCCACTGAAAAAAACAAACACTAAAAATGTTTCCAATGCATAATGGTTGCGGATGGGAATAAAAAGTGAAAAGGCTTTTACACGGGCAGATACATCAGCTGGAATACGCATGAAAGAAATGGTTTCCATTCATGAGCTTCATGAATTTATTTCAAAATCTGATGAACATGTATTAAGATACTTTCCAAAACTTAACTTTTACGTTAAAATCTCTTTTATTCAAGTCTAACGTTTCTTCTTACATTTTTCAAAAGACACAAGATGCAGATTTCATGTGCAATGCTAAGGTCTTAGGCGTTGTACAAAAGAATGGGTGGTCTTATGTGTCATGTACTGTGTGTAGTCGAAAATTGGACAAGTTTGGAAATGCTCTACGCTGCACCAAATACATTTTACCAAATGTCACATGAGTTGTAAGGTATCGAGTTAAACTTGCTGTGGGGGACGATCATGACCGTGCAACATTTGTAGTATTTGATGATGAAATGACTAAGCTCATCACCAAAACTGCAGCTGCTCTCATCCTCGAAGATGTAAGTTATTAAAATGCTATATCCATATGGTTTTCAACAACTCAAATTCATACAAAAGTTTTTATCACACACTTATAAACACACCCTATAGGGTGATGGAGGCAACAAAGATGAAATACCAAGCTGTATTGAAGACCTGAATGGACAACAATTTCTTTTCCAAATAAAAGTAACCCCATTCAACGTCACTTCTAGCCACGGAACTTTTACAGTTTCAAAACTCAGTGAATCTACAACAGATGTTGGGCATGTGTATTGTTGTTACGAAGCTAATATTTTTCATTATAATTTTTGTTCTATTTTAATCAAACATACATCTTTTCTTTCTTTTTGCTACTACCAAAGAAGGACCCACATTCAACGATAAGTTGGATAATTCTGCAAGTGCTAACATAGGTCAGATTGATCTGAACACACTTGACAACAAATTGGTCGAAATAACAAGCTCTAACATGGATATGTCTAAGAAGAAGCGTAAACGTGGACGTGAGTAGTGCATTGTTAACCAACAATCCGCCGTTTCTAGTGTTTAAACTTTTGTTTTCTATCTTATGCTAAAAGAACTCATGTCTTTTCTGTTTCCAATTTCGTGCAATGTTCTTTAAAAAGAACAATGTTTTTAATCTTTTGTTTTCCATGATAAAGGGAATGAATACGTATTATTAAAACAATTTCTAGTTTAAAAATAAATACGGATGCAACTTCTTTGTTTTAAATACATCTTGCAGCTTTCATGCTCTTTGTATCTTTAGGACTTTATTATCCAGTAACAAGTAGAAGTGTATCTAAACATTTGAGCCTTCTATGCTGTCCCAGTACCCTGCATCTACCATTTTAGTGTCACAAACAATTCAAGATGGAGTCGACCAAAAGACAGAATTCAACATTTATGAGCTATGAATGCAACTATTTTCTTGAATTGAGTGCGATAACATCACAGAGAATGTGTGGTATAATATTGCTGAATCATCCAAGTAAACACTGACTTTAAGTAAAAACAGAGAAAATCTTAAGCAAATCCAAAATGTATCTAACTATAACCAACGTCCGGGTTCTCATCTTTCCAAAAATAAAAAATTAGTTCGTGTAAAGATTTTAATGTAGAGCATCTTATTGACCAAGAGATTATACGATCAATAACATTCAAAATTTCCAAGAGAACGTCATTTTCCTTCAAACATATCCTATGACAAACTTAGTTAAATTTCCAATCTGTAATAGCTTCATAGTTCCCAAATTGGGACGATTTTTGTGTCCATAAATTATACAATACAAATAAACTAAATTGGGGAAAAATAAAATGAAAAACCACTAACACATTAAAAATATTTTCCCTGATCAAATTGAAAAATTAAAAACACAATAGGAATATAATAAACATAGGATAAAACAGTTATGTAGACACTGAAAGATCACTATAATTGAATTTGAAATACTGGTGAACGTGGGCATTTACATTCAAGAAATAAATACTCCACTAAGAACCTTTTTTAAGAATATTAATTCGAACGTCCGAGGAGATTAAACATCCATCACATGTCATTGATCTATTTAAACGATTAAAAATAAACACAATTCACACTTTCAAATTACCAATACTTCTGTTTACAAATGGATCCAAGAAAAGTAGATATAAGATCTGTTGGGCATAATCATCTCAAAAGTTGCTGCTTCATCCACTGACGACTACATTAACTGCATCCTCTCTTGCAAAGAATTAGGCACATAGGCTAATGACGAACATATTCTCCAAAAACTCAACCTAGCTCCACTGGTGAATAAACCACTACTTTCAATCCAATACCTTCCACTAATGAAAAAAACCCTTGTAGAAAACAATCCTGATGCTCACTACATCAAAGGTATAATCTGGTACTTCCTCCTCAATGACTCTGTCACAGGACTCTACCATTTGGGTGTGTCAGCTAATGCAGGGAAGCTAGAAGCTATCTATTTGTATGCCATTATACTACTCTGTAGAGGCAGAGTCGTTGAAGGTAAAAAGTATCTAAACTAGCTTAAATGGACTGAAGACACAACTATGGTTTACAATTGCTGAAAAAAAACAAAATCTCATTAATAGGGATTAGAGTCGCCAGAAAGAGTTGTTATTTAACCTCCCTTCAACACATGAAACCAGCAACAACAACTTTCTGTCACCTGAAGGACATGGACACTACATGTGGAAGGTGTTTCTACTACAAGCAAATGTATAAGTTTATCTTTATGATATAACTTAAACTTGGCATCTAAAGATTTGAAAATCGTTTTTTTTAAGTTTACCTAAAATGCTTATAAAGCTATGTCTCAAAGCCAAGTTGTTTTGGTATTTTCTTTTTCTTTCATGTTTTCAAATTTTTAAGTTGTATGAAATTCTAATTATCAAATAAATTCCACTCTTACATATATTAATTGCATATATATTTATTTCCCAAACAATTGTTAAGAATCTGAGAATGGCAAGCTGAGTTACTTTTGAGAGTTACCAAAAAGAAACACCAGAAAAACGTATGATCATTTGTCAAAAAAAAAAAACCAAAATTATTTCAAACAGTTTGCTATTACATTATTAGAAAAATACAGTAAACAAACTGTATAATTTTCAAGCAGTGTTAAGCTATTTCCATTATAAAACAAACATACCCCAATACAATTACAATATCTATCTAAAAGGTCCATTTTAAAATTAAACATACTCTTAGGGCCCGAATGGTAACCGTGAATTTAGTTGTGCGGGACAAAAATTTTGATAGTGCGGTACGGTTCAACTGCGGTACGTGCGGGACAAATATATTTGCGGAAAAAGTGCGGTTATTCCAAAATAAGCGGTACAAAATAATGTTTGATTGGTGAAAAAAATTTGTGGTGCGGATTTCATATTTTTTTTATTAATAACTAGTATAATTATATATTATTATTTTTATTAACAAATAAAGTTTTTATTTCCGAATTTTAAATACCATTATGAATTTTAATGAAGATGTACAATAGATTTTGTCCAATAGAAAAAAGAAAGCGAAAAATGTTTTTAAAAAAGTGAGAGAATATTTCTATTTATAACATGTTGAGGGTAAGAATAATTATTCTTATAACATGTTTTTATCAAAAACCATAATATCACATATTTTCAATGTTTATATAATACTAAAATAAAATAAAATACAGTATTATTGTTATATTGTTTGACAGGATAGAAGAAATATTAGCTACATAAAAATATATTTGTGGAAGAAATAATAATACATCTATAATACAGTATATTTTAATTATTAAAAAAAGAACTGTTGCGTATTTGATCGGACCGCTGGTTAAAAACTGATTCATTCTGAAAAAGCGGTCTAAAGCTATTTTCTACTTACAAAACCGCAGTAAGTCACTTTTTGCTTGCTGTACAAAACCACAAAATTGTTGATTGGTGTTTCATGTGTGTTTTTGAAAAAGAAAAAATGAATTCCGCAAAAGATAAGTCTCCAATCACAGTCTTAGTGTAAAAATATTTTCCAAAGAAATACAAAAATCACTCCAGCAATAATGCTCATTTACGTCACACCCATGCAATGACACTCATGTACGTAAACATGAAAACGTATAACACATGATCATGAAATATTAATAATATACCCACTCACTGAATATGATGGTGTTTTCAATCAATAAATAAGATACAATATAGTAATAATTAATAGAGTTGGTGTGAAAATTGAAAATCCTATTCAGTTAAATATAAGAAGCCGAATAGAAAACCTCTCACTATACAATCATCACTTAAAACTACAATCTCACAAAAGAAAAGAAGTAGACAAACTAAGAAGTTATGAAGCAAAAATCACCAGGAAAGAGAAAACCCATCTCACAAACTTCAACCCAAGCAACTAAAAAACGGAAAACGAAGAATCATGAAGAAGCTGGAAGCATCTTACAAACTAAAATTAAGTTCACCATTTTTCAATCGTAATCATATATTAGATCATGCACTTACGATCACGCCAATCAAAGGAAACCAACAATCTTCTAAAACTAATTCCTTTAAAACAGTTACAGGTATTCCACAGCAAAATACATATTATAAATCAACCATCTCCGTACGTCGAGGTAAACGAAAGCATAAAAATAAGTTATGGATTGGGGTCAACTTTATTTACTTAATGAAACTATACTAACATTGTATAATTACAGTGGAACAAAGAAAAGCACGGCAAACTCGTCGGGCAATATTATTGGCTAAAAGAGGAACTAAAAAGCAGAAAGGTAATTTGCTTATCAATAAAGATGAAAGACATGCTTCCCTAACAAGTAAAGCCTAATCTAATCTTCATATAGATGAAAAAAATATTCCTCGCCTCAGAATCTAACTAATATGTTCCAATGGCAAAAAAAAAAATGTAACCCAATACTAACAAACTCTTGAAAAAAATCATAGGAACCAAGAGAGAAAAAGGCCAGACATCATCGACAAGTAAAACAAATGGAGAAGATGGATTGCTACAGTGCCCATTTTGTGAAGCTTTGGTGTGGGAAGAGGAAAAAATAGGGACCAAAGGACCAAACAATGTTCCATTATATACAATATGCTGTCAAGAAGGGCGAGCAAAGTTACCTGCTGAGCCACAACCACCACCAAAAAATCTGTTAACAACGTCACATCACTACCAGCAGAATATAAGAACCTATAATTCTATTCTTTCCTTCACATCAATGGGTGTGCAGATAGATAAGTCTATCATGCACAAAGATGGCCCATTCACTTTTAGGATTCATGGCCAGAATCATCACAAGATAGGATCATTAGTACCAGAAGAAGGGACAACACCAAAGTTCTTGCAACTATACATCTTCGATACAACTAACGAGGTCCATAACAGATTTTCAGCTGTAAGTAGGACAACAAAGGCTAAGGAGTTAGACGAGAAAATAGTCAAAGACCTTATCAACATAGTGGATAAATTCAATTGTTTGGTAAAAGTTTTCAGGAAGGCAGGAGATAGATATGAAGCTGGTGATTGTCCAGATTTTAGTATCAAGCTAATAGGGCAGAAGAAGCGAGGAAAACAATATGATATGTCGACTACAAATGAAATAGCTGGTTTAATTATGGGAGATTTTACAAATGAATTTGGGGAAAGAGATGTGATAGTCCATCATAAGTCAACTGGGCTTCAACAGATAAGCAATCTACACCCTTTGTACATGACTCTACAATATCCACTTCTGTTCCCGTATGTGTAAAGGGATATCATGAAGCAATCCCTATTGTCGAGAGTGAAGAAAACACAAGGAAAAGAACTTACATCACTAAGATAATATAATAAGCCTACCAAATTCAAACTAGACTGACATAAGGCATGACGATTGTAATATCAAAGCGTTTGCTGCACCAATATATAGTCGATGCATACACTACAATAAAAAATAAATATTATTACCAATTCAATGGTCATAATATATCAATTTTCGGTCACAATTACTTTAATGTGACGAAAATGATACGAACTTCCATATTTCACAATAAAATGGTCACAAATGGGTGTAAGTTACAAAAAAGTCATAAATAGTTATGACGTTTAGAAGTAACAATTCATCACAAATTGTGATGATATTTGAATAGTTACAAAAAAGTTACAATTTATGAAGGTTAATACAGTCACAAATATGACACAAAACATGAACCAAAAAATGTCATATATTTGTTTCAAATTATTACTATTTTAAGTCACTACGTTGTTAGTTTTGGCCACCAAAATACAATCACAAACTGGACACAATTAGTGACTCGATTAGAGACACACAACCATCACAATTTGTTATTTATTTATTTATTTATCTATTTTTTATTACCACAATTTGTATTTCTTTGTGACATTTTTCACGTTCCTCATTTTATTTTTAAAAATTAAATTCATTCACCATATTTCAACAAATATATAATTATAGAATAAAACATGAAAACTGAAAATAAAATGCAAACGATAATATATAGATAACAAACTAACATCCAAATACAAAGTTAATACATAAACACAACTGAAAGGAAATACAACCCAAACACAAAGTTAATCCATAAACATAACTGAAAGGAAATACAAACAAACCATAACAGTTAGATAAAGGTGGATTGTCTTGGTAGTGGCGTTGGATTTAGCCATTTTGACTTGCAAAAGATTCAACTAGTTTCTCCATAGCTTCAAATCTTTTCTGGATTTGCTGATTTTCTTCAAGGTTTTTTTTCATATCAGTGTTCATCTCCTGCATCTGATGTATTATCGTCTCTAATTCTTCACCAGATTGTGGTACACTTGAAGAGGCACCAACAGATGGTAAAACCTCACTAAGAGCTCCAAGTCCAAAGATATGACCTTGTTTAGATGATCCAACAGCCTAGAAATAAAAAATAAATACATAAGCTTCCATACACCAAACCAATACAACACACACAACTCACGCCAAACTAATACACCACCCGTACGTAACTCAAACCAAACAATAAAACACGACAGTTCCATGGTGACTAACAAATTTGCTCCACCCTAATAACGTATATGGGTAAACCTCAATATACTAATCACAAATATATAATCTCAAAAAAATCTTAAAGAATATAAGGTTTTGAAATGTTACCTTGATATAAATCTCATTTTTCTCAGCTTTGTCAAGATTTTCAGCTGTCACATTCTCTTCACCAGAACATTCAAGTGGTTCCAAGCGATCTTGTACATGCTTTTCATAAGTTTATGCGACCAATCGTGCTCGTTGATTAACATAGGTTCCGTCAGGCTTTTGATGTGTTTTCTTCATCACAACAATAAAGGAGTAATCTTCATTTTTTGCTTCCTATAAACAAAAAAATAAAACTAAATGAACTAATACAAAAATGATCATGAATTTATAGGGAAATTGATAGATAATGTAAACATTACCAAAGCAGCTTGAACTTTGACATACGAACATGAACCTGCTAGATGAGAATGTAGGGCTAAACCATATGCGATTAGACATTCGGGAAGCACGAGCCTTCTCACTTGTTGCTTTTGCTTTTGTTGTTGCCCAATGTGCCTGCATAATCGTCCAACAATCAGACAAAATCCAATCTGGTTTTTTTCCTCCCTACTTAGCATGGCTTATCATTCTTTTGAGGCGATATGCAGCAAGCTTATTGAACTCTCGTTCAACTTGATAGTTGATAGAAGCATCCCAATTAAACTTTTTCTGAGAAAACAAAGTAATCACACATGATGAGTAATATTGTAAATCATTTATGAAATAGCTTAATGATAATAACAGACAACAGCACTACCATAAACAGTGTAAACCAGGTTCTTTAGTAGAAGGGAGACACTTTTCTCCAGGAGTATCATGGTCCTTTAAATCAACTTTGAATGACCTTTCGGACACCAGTTGATACTTGGGTGTGGTATTTAAACCAGCTCCATTGAAATAAATTACTTTATTATGAGTTATAACTATGTGAAAGTAATCAATAGTATGTTGAAATAAATCCATACCATTTAGCTCCATTTAACCGAGATGGATGCAACACAGGTAAACTCGAACGATCCACAAATGGTTCTTCGATACGTACACTATAAACACATAAACATTCAAAAGTTATCAATCCCCAATTTTACAAAGTGAAAAATTAAAGTGTGCATATCCAACGACTCTAATCTAAATTAACAGAGATTAACAAAGATTTTTAAAACGACTCTAATCTAAATTAATAGAGATTAACAAGATTTATAAAACTGTAATAAAAGATTGTGTAAAACCACAACAAAAACGATTAACTTCTAAAAATTAAATAAAATATCGAAATACCTTTTAATGAGATCTGTGAAATAGAAAACAGCCCAATACGTCTTATAAATGGGAAGTGGCATAGAGACCTGAGAAGTAGAGGGAGGTGATTAAATAGTTTTGACGCAGTTTTAGGGCTTTTAAGAGTTGGAGAAATTTCACAAAAAATTAAAGCGGTAATGAAAATTTTAGGTTCTAGTGGGAAAAATTAAGGCGCTATTTGGTATAAAAAATAAAATTTTAAGGATCTAGAAAATTCTAATATGGTTAATTTGTTTTCTCAATTAACTTGTTTGCATATATCTTTATGTACAAATAACTAAATAATTAGAGATGAAATGACCTGACCCGTTTTTTTTTAATAATAAATAATAATAATAATTAACTACGACTAGTGGTCCCATACCCACTAGCCACCTAACCACAATCACAAATAACAGCGGAATGCCAATACCAATTAAATAACCAATAATAATCCATAATCAAATAACCAATAACCAATCCTAACCATTTCAATGTCAAACAACAAGAAACACCAAACCGGCAATCCTAACAATGTTTTTAATGACCCAACTCTAGCAACCTAGCAATGCCAGACAACATCCAATCGAGTCCATAGAACATCTTCCTCTTCTTTGCCTTGATTCCATGATCACACTTTGCCTTTACCTGCACCACAAACACAAATTGAGATGCATGAGTATTTGATAAATACTCAGTGAGGCAATCCTCCCATCTACTGGGCTATACACACAAGCAACAATGACTCCAATGTTCCAAACAATCAACAAACAACACACACAAACCAGGAAAAATGAACATCGTCACACTGGAAGGGAGGTGTCGACCGACACTAGCCTAGTGTCGACCAACACTGGCATTGGTGTTGACCGACACTAGCCCACAGTGTCGATCGATGCCCATTTCTGCTGGTGTCGACCGACACCAAGTGGTGTCGATCGAAACTCCACCTGCAACTGCGATCCGCACGAAGCCGAGAGTCAAATCTAGCTTCCCAATCTCCTCCAAATCATCCAATACTCAAAACCCATGCCGGAAACATCATTAGGAACCTGTATAATCCAATCCCCAACAAGAAAACACACAAAACAACAACAAAGAAGCAAGAACAAGGAAATCAAGGGCTTAGATTAGCCATGGTCATGCACTCACCTCTTTGCAGGAAGTTTCTGACCAACAATGAACGAATCCACACTCTCAACAAGCTTCCCACACGTTCCTAGCCTTGAATCCTCACTCCCACAGCAAGATCTCACCCATAAAGTCTTTAAGTCTCACAATCTCCCTCTAGAACCTATAGAACAGTTTTCTCTCTTTTCTTTTCTCTCAAAGGGCGTGAGACAACAAAAACACGACCCTAGGTCGTTTTCTCCTTTTTAAACCTTGGTCCAATGGTTTCCTTAAACCAAACCGGTCCAAATCAATAATTAAAACAATCTGGTCGAACCAGAAATAAGTGGTGTCGACCGACACCAACATGGGTGTCGATCGACACCTACCCCCAAAACGCAGAGTTTTGGTTCGCGGGCGTTACAAGAGACAATATTATTCCAACCGACTTGATTAGTTTAGTGTAAATAAAAAAATAGTTTGGGTTCTCATCAATATTAACGACATATTTCCTAAATCCAAACCTAAGCGATAACGTACCAAAACCAAGATTGAAGAAGATTCATACCAGAGATATCAGCGGTGCAGTGGACGATGACTGCTATGTAAAAAGACCACTGCTTTAGCTCATCTCCATCAAAAAATGGAGCTGCCCGAGGATCTTAATAGTCTCTTGTCACAAATCCTTCTCCGGGAACGGCTTCCACATCCTTCGCCATATTATATTAAACCAAACACTAATTCAAGCCATAAGCATAAAGAAAGAAGAATAAAAGAAGAACAAGAGAAGAGAAATAAAGAAAAAAAACAAGAATAACTCTCTCACCAAGCTCAATCTCTTCTCTATCTCTATATCTTTCTCACTTATGGAGTGATGTTCACATATTTTACCCTGTTTTCCCTTAATATATTCACATCTTTTGCATCCTTTGCTATCCTTTTTGACCATTATTGCATAGTTTTAGGATTGTTCTTGCATTAGAGTGTAGTTGCATTGCATTTGCATCTTTTCTTGCATAAACAGGTGATTTTGGAGCCTAAGGAGCATGGAAGCAATGCTGAGGAGAAGTGAAGCAATCATGAGGAGAAAGCAAAGGAGTTAAGGCTGGAGAACCAAGGTCCGGAGTCCAACTCGACTGCCCACTCGACCAGACACTCGACCGTGTGCTGAGAGTGACTCGACCGAGTGGAAGGAGCACAAGAAAACCCAACTCGACCGGTCACTCGACCGAGCACCGGGTCGAGTTGGCCGAGCCGCCTAACTGTTTTGTCTTTTAGCATTTTTAGGGCTTCCACCACTTTTTCTATTTAAAGGCCTTGTACCCTGCAGCCACGAAGAGTCCAGCTTTTTAGATAGTCAAAAACTTAGTTTTTACCCTTTTGGGAATTATTCCTTTTGCACTTTTATTTTTAGATCTTGTACCTCCTTGAAGGAGAAAAACATAAGATTCTTGGATTTTGTTGGTTCCATAACTTTCAAGATATTAAGAATTCGTGTTTGATTCCTTCTTCAATATTGTAGATCTTTCCTTTATCTTTCTATTGATGCAAGTTTCGGTATTTTCTGGGTTTATTACTTTGTTGTTCATCATGTGTTCTTGTGAGTAGTTGCTTAGGATCTTGAGGATGGGTTAGGCTGGGTTGTGTTTGAGGTTTGTTTGATTTGGTCAAGCTTGATTGTTGTAGATCTCTTCTAGGCTAGATGTTCTTAATGCTGGTCCTATAACCGAGAGGGTAGGATCTGATCTCAAGCATCTTAGCATCACACCAATGTCTAAGGAGCATAAATAAGACTAGATCTAGAGACTATCATTAGGCTTGCTAAGAGATTAGAAGTCTTGTTTGATTTTTGACATATTGCTTAATGCTTGCTTGAAGAGGTTCTTTACTTTGTGAGAACAAGTCTAGAAATATATGAGTTTGATTGTTTTTTGCCATGAGAGTGGATTAAACATGTTCTTAGAAATTATTGTCTAGAGATTAGCTCAAGTTGTTTGAGATTTGTTGGCCAAGTTAGATGACCTCAATCATTAGTCCAGCCCATGAATCCCTCCTCAAGACCTTCCTTGTTTATTGATTTCCTAGCTAAAATCCTGTTGTTTGATCGTTGTTTGATTTGCTTTTGTATTGCTCTGTTTTTCTTGCATTGCTCTGTTTTCCGGATTTGTCCAGCTCGACCCTGCACTCGATCTACACTCGATCGAGTGCTTGCTCGAGTTCATCCCCAGAATTCTTGTTTATGCTTTGTAGTTGTCCTGTCTTGTTTCTTGTTTCATTTTAGTTGCATTTCTGCTGCATTCTCTTAGTGTCTTGTTCATTACTTGTCTTGCATTAGTTCATTACTTGCATTATCATAGTTCTATTTCTGTTCTTGGTTCATCATAGCTTTGATTAGTCTGTTCTCTTTACATTTAGCATCTATCTTAGTAGTTTTTAATTTATGCATTTTACATTCTGCAATAGGATTGTTAGTGACAAACATCCTTTACATTTGGTTTGACTTAGACATTTATGCACATCCTGATTTCTTGCAAACTCTCAGATTGGATTGACACCTCTTATACTACAATTGCATAAGGGGAATTGAAACACCTTGCTTTCACCATTGTTCATCATCATATCATTCATTCACATTCCATCACACACACACAAGAAAGATACATGTTTCAATTTGGCGTTGTTGCCCATTTGAGTGTTTATTTGTTACAATTAGGGTCTATATTAGTCTAAGATTAAGTTCCTTTATCCCCTTGTTCGCTACTGATCTCGATTCTTCTACTGCTTGTTTGTGATTGAGTTTCAGGTACCAACTCGACCGCCACTCGACCGAGTGAGTGCTCGAGTTCGTGATCGAGTCAGAAGCCGAATACAAATAGACCTCACCTCCCAGTCGACTCGACCGTCCACTCGGGCCTGCGCTCGACCGAGTGCCTGTCCGAGTCTGTACTCGAGTCTGTTGATGCAAACAAGATCCAAGGGTCATCACAATCTTCAGAGACTCCTTGATCACATCAACCGACCACCAAGGGACCTGAGACAGCAGAGAACAAGAATCAATCAGGAACAAGAACACCAAGTGCTAATGGAGCAACAAGATCAACAAGCTCCAAGGGCAAGGAACATTGGTGATGGGGATGCACCTAACACACACAACCAAAGAGCTGGTATTGTGCCTCCTGCAGTTGCCAATAATAATTATGAAATCAAGAGTGGATTGATCTCCATGATACAAGCCAACAAATTTCATGGGTTGCCAATGGAGGATCCTCTAGATCACCTTGATGAGTTTGACAGGATATGTGGACTCACAAAAATCAATGGAGTGAGTGAAGATGGCTTCAAGTTAAGGCTATACCCATTTTCCCTTGGAGACAAAGCTCATCTCTGGGAGAAGACTCTTCCTACTGGAGCAATAACCACATGGGATGCATGCAAGAAAGCTTTTCTGGCCAAGTTCTTCTCAAATGCAAGGACTGCTAGGTTGAGGAATGAAATCTCAGGTTTTGCACAGAGAAATAATGAAAGTTTTTGTGAGGCATGGGAGAGATTTAAAGGATTCCAAACTCAGTATCCCCACCATGGATTCAGCAATGAGTCTTTGCTCAGCACTTTGTATAGAGGAGTGCTTCCCAAAATAAGAATGCTTCTTGATACAGCTTCAAACGGCAACTTCCTTAACAAGAATGTGGAAGAAGAATGGGAATTGGTTGAGAACCTTGCTCAGTCTGATGGAAATTATAATGAGGACTATGACGGAACAATAAGGTCCACATCTACTGATCAAGAGGACAAGTACAAGAAGGATTTGAAGATGGTCAATGAGAAGCTTGACAAGATCCTACTAAGCCAACAAAAGTCCATCCAATTCATTAGTGAAGAAGAGGTTCCAGTTCAAGAAGGAGATAGGGAGTTTGCTGAGTTGTGTTATATGCAGAACCAAGGAGGAGGATACAAAGGCTACAACCAAGGTGGAGGATTCAAGCAGAACAACCTCTCTTATAGGTGCACCAATGTAGCCAACCCTCAAGACCAAGTCTATCCACAACCTTAGCCTCAACAACAGAACAACTATGCACCTAAGCAGCAGCAACAAGTGTTCCAGCCCCAATTGTGTCCCCCACCAGAGTTTCAGACTAACTAAGTCCAGGAACAAGACCTAAGAGCAATGATACAACAGTTGTTGATTGGGCAAACCAATGGAAAGATTGAGGAACCCAAACAGTTTGCTGAGTTGAACCAAAGGCTCACATCCCAGTACAATGATCTGAACATGAAGTTTGAAGGTCTCAACTCTAGAGTCAGAAGCTGTCAAGCCTGCTAAGTACATCCCTCCTGCTTACAAGCCTCCACTACCATTCCCAGGGCGTTTCAAGGCACAGAAGCTTAAGGAACTAAGGGAGATCATTGAGAAAAAAAAATGATGGCTTTGCAACAAGAGGAAGTGCAAGCTTTGAAGGAAGAAGTTGTGATTGAGAAAAAGGAAATGATGGCTTTGCAACAAGAGGAAGTGCAAGCTTTGAAGGAAGAAGTTGTGATTGAGAAAAAGGAAGTGATGGCCATAAAAGAGGTTATCATTGCTTACCAAGAAGAAGAGAGAAGACCTGCCTTGGAACAGTATGATCCATATCCTCTCTATAAGGATTTTTTGCTTGATTTGTCAAAGAAGAAGGCTCAAGCTCAAGATGAGAAGGATCTTGAAGACCTTGGAAGAGTTATCATCCCAATTAAGCTTAAGGATCCAGGTCCATTCTATCTACCTTGTACACTTAGCTATCTTCACTACAACCAGTGCTTATGTGACTTGGGAGCATCTATCAGTGTGATGCCCTATTCTATAGCACAAAAGCTTGGGCACACTGACTTCAAGTCCACCAACCTTCATATATGCCTAGCTGATGGTTCAAACAGAGATGTGGTTGGCAAGTTGGAGAATATTCCAGTCAAGATAGGAAGAGCAACGGTTCATACAGATTTTGTGGTATTGGAGATGGACAAGGAACCTGAAGATCCTATCATTCTTGGGAGGCCATTCTTAGCCACAGTTGGAGCTGTTATTGATGTTAAGGAAGGTCTTGTGACCTTGAACATTGCTGAGGGTATAGCTATGAAGTTTAACATGTATAACCCAACCAACCTTCCTACCATTGATGATCAACCTTTTACTATCAAGGAAAAAGGTGGTCATGAAGGTTTAAGTGAAGTGGCAACTCCAAAGGACAATCTCTCTCTTCAAGAAGATTCTGTGGAAAAGCTTAAGAAGTCAGTTCAAGAGTTGACTGGTATGGTTAAGGATCTCCAAGTCAAGCTAAACAAGAGGTCTTTGAGGAAAGCAAGACCAAAGCTCAAAATCAAGAAGAAATATGGTTTGTGTGTTAAGGGTGAGGTGATCAAGGATCAGACTCACAGTGATCAAGAAGTGTCAGGGAGGATTTCATCACCTCCTTGGTATCTAAACAAAGCCTAAGAAGGCAACCAAAGTCAAGCTTAGTGACTCTAAACAAGCTCACTAGGGAGGAAGTCCCTAAGGTATCCTTTGTAAATAAGCTTTATTTTCCTTGTAGTTTTGATGTGTTTTCTTTTATGTTTGTGTTGGACAGGCCTTTCAATGAAATTTCAATGAAAGTGTAGATGGGTATGGAGAGATTTGGACTTGGGGAAGTAGACTTGCAAGCCCACTCGACCATCCCATGAGAGGTACTCGACCGAGTTGGCAAAGAACTAAGGCCCACTCGATTCCCATTTCTCTAGAATGATCGAGTGGAGGGAAGAAAAAGAAGAAAAATTTGAATTTTCAAACTTTGGTCATGGAGCTCGACCACGTGCTGGTCGAGTGTGGGGTCGAGTGGCAGCAAAAAGCAGGTCAAAGATTCCCATTTCAAATTTTGAATGGTATGGACGCTCCACTCTTGTCTCCTTGTCCCCTTAGCTTCTTTAAATAGAGCTTGATTCGATCATGTATCTCTCACACTCTCTCATTTGCTCAAAACAATTAAATTCAAGTTTAAAATCTCTCTCAAAGTTCATCTTTTTGCTCAAGCTTAGTTTTTTTTAGTTTTTGGGTCACTAACCTATTAACTTTAAGCTTTGAGTCTATTCCTCTCAGTTCTATTCGAAAATGTCTTCAAGGATTACTAGGAAGTCTCAACAAGCGGCTGAAAGCTACATGGATCGTCGTGATGCTAGTCTTGAATCAAGAGGAGAAACTGGAAGAACCACTCGACGACCCACTCGAGCAAGCACTCGACCGAGTGGTCGTCCGAGTGGTAAGTCGAGTCAGATGCCGAGTTCAAGGAACCAGTCAGCTGAGGAAGATCCTGAGAGGACTGAAAGTGAAGAAGAAAGAGAGCCAACTCTTATGGAATTCATGAGGAGAAACAAGACCAAAGGGAAGAGGCCAGCAGTTGAGATTGAACAAGAGGAGGTTCAGAGTGAGAGTGAAGAAGAAGATGAAGAAGAAGAGGGAGAGGATGATGGAGAAGCAGAATCTTGTGGTTGGACAAAGAGGCAACTTTATGAAGCCTTCATGAGAATGGAGTTCCTGGGGACTAGATATCCACACAAGGAAACCATGGAGAAGCTAGCCATTGATGAAGATGTGGAGTATCTTTTTGAAAAGAACAACTTAACCAAGTTCATGGGGCTTTGCATGGAGGGTTACAAGGAAGAAAGTTGTGAGTTTCTAGCCACAGTCAAGCTGCACACATATGCAAGGAAGGATGATGAGTTGGGAGCTGGTCATATTGCCTTTACTATCAAGGGAAAGAAGTATGAGCTTCCAATGAAGAAGATAGCCAATATCTTTGGCTTTGAAGTTGGGAGTAATAGGAGCTTAATGATACCAAGAGAAGAGCTCTTTGCTGTTTGGGAAACCATTGGAGACAACATCACTTACTCATCCTCCAAGACCAAGAGTTCAAAGATAAGAAGCCCAGTCCTAAGGTACTTCCACAAGGCCTTAGCAAACACCTTCTTTGCTAGGAAGGAAACTGGAAATCTCAATGAGGGTGAGCTCAAGATGATTGATATGGCTCTCAATGGAATCATCCTTAAGGCAAGAGATGGAACCATCATTCTTGGGACCACTGTGGAGACTGACCTTGCAATGGTGCTCATTGACCACATGATCTATTTGAGAAGTTGGGTAGGCAATCTACAAAACAAAGGGTCAAGAGGAGCCTTAGCCATTGGAGGCATCATCACTCCAATACTACAAGTTGCCAAGGTCCCACTTAGAGGAGAGAAGGTTTTGCCAAGATGGATTGACTCAAGCTACCTCACCTCTACTCTCATATTGGCCAAGGAAATGCATCAAGAAAATCACATTTTCAACTTTGAGCTTCCAACAGTTGGAAAAAAATAGTTGATCTTAACTAACCAAGAGCTCACCACCATTCAAGAAGGAGCAAACATTGACTTTTGGCCAGCTGATGAGTTCTTGTTTGATGGGATAGTTCAAGTTAGAGTTGATGAAGCCGGAGATGTGCAAATGGCTGATGGGGAGGAGCAGTTTTACTTTGAGAATTATGAGCCCAACCCAAGAGATAGTAGAGGAGTGAGGGAGACTAGCAAGAGGTTGACTCTCCTACAAAGGTGGAACAAGTGGCATGGGAAGAAGTTTGATAAGCTAAAGAAGAAGGTGGGCAATATGGCTAAGTCCATCAAGAGCCTAAAGAAGGAGATTGCTGAGTTGAAAAGTGGAAATTCTTCACCAACACTATCTAGCCCTTTGAGGAGGAGTAGCTCAACTAGAGCACTTTCAAGAGTTGAAAACCCTGTGGAACCAGTTAGAGCCTCCATGTACGAGCCAATTCAGAGGAAAAGGAGTTCAAGTAGCCGAGAACAACAATTTTCAAGGCACTCGACCGGGTCACTCGAGCACCCACTCGACCGAGCACCTCAAATGCACTCGGCCGAGTTCCAGCCCAGAACACCTTATGGTTTTCCAGCTCCAGCTGCTTATCCAAACTATCCAGGTTACCCTCCCTTCCCCTCCTAGCATTTGATGTTGTGTTTTGTTTTCTTATTTCAAATTTTTAGCATCATCATGTTAGTATTTACATAGCATCTAAGGCATAGAAAACCCCTAAACATTTAAAAAAATTTGCAAAAATCTTTATAAAAAAGAGTGTTCATGTAGTTTGCATTGCATAATAGCATCTAGTTTAGCATGTTTCATGTAGGACTGTTAATTATTTGCATTAGGGATCTATGATGAGTTTTGCCTTGTTAGCTTGTTTAATTCACTAAACTAGGATCAATGCCCAAGTTAATAGTACTTTGATGCTAGTTGAGTAGTTAGAAGCATAAGATTGAACCAAGCCTTGAGTTCCTGCATTGCATTTGGTCTAAATTGAAGCATGTTGTGATTTGATGTCATTTCCTATTTATATGAACCTAATATTGACTTGTAATTATCAGTTTGTGCATTGCTTTAAACTCATGGATACCATATACATATTTGGATCATCTTTCTCCTTTTTACCACTCTTGTTGATCCAAGTAGCTGATTGAATCATTAAAATCAGTTTCCAATACCCTTAACCAACCCTTCTTTCAAGCCATGTTTATTCTTGAGTGTGTAAGGCCTATTTTGGGATTGAGCTTGGTAGAAAGTGTTAGGTTTGAACTGACAAGAATAATGCCTTGTGTAGTTCTAGTTTTCATTTTCCAAACTAGATAGGACTAGGTGATTTCATTGTTGGGTTTGGGATTTGGTTGTTTGAAAAAGAAAGAAAAGAAAAGAGGAAAAGAGAAAGAAAAGAAAAGAGGAAAAGAGAAAGAAAAGGTTAGAGTCTTTAGGAGGGGAATGTGTTTAAGTAAAATTAAAGTCTAGTGAAAGAATGGGAAGTATGATATTGTTTAAAGATGGTTTCAGTCAAAAAAAAAAAAAAAAAAAAAAAGAAAGAAAGAAAAAGAAGAGTATAGCAAAATGCTTTTATGTCTTAAGAATAAGAAGAAAAGAGAACCATAGCAAATAAGTAAGAATCTCCCATTCCACTAGAAATATCAAATAAGAAACCTCTCCTAAGGCTTGAAAACAAAAGAGAAAAGGGTATTTGAGAAGAGAAGAAGATAAAGGGTAGAACTAGGATCATTTGGGATTAGAATGATAGGATCAAACACTTGGGTTACTTTTGGGTAGACAAGGTTTTGTTCTCGTATGTGTCTAAGTGCTCTTACCTTTAGCATTCTTCTAAAGCTCAATCCATTTTTTATGAGAGAACCTTGATATTGATAAGCCTCACTCTAAACAGAGACCATCATTGTCTCTAAACCTTTATTTCCAAGCCAAATGAGTTTAAAACATTGCATAAGATTGATCCATGTTTTTGATTAAATGAATGTTAAAGAAAATGGTTGATTTGAATGCATGTGGACATCTAAGGCTCAAATCAGTAAAGGTTGTGATAGGTTTGTCTAAAGTCTTTAAGTACAGCTCATTCAACTTGCATCATAGTAATAGTAACTTGGACATTGATTCTAGCTGGTTTATTTGCAAGCTTTAGGAGCTGAGATCCCACTTTCAACCCTCACCTACCTTCTTATGTCTTGTTTATTTGCTTGAGGGCAAGCAAAGACTAAGTTTGGGGGTGTTGATGTTCACATATTTTACCCTGTTTTCCCTTAATATATTCACATCTTTTGCATCCTTTGCTATCCTTTTTGACCATTATTGCATAGTTTTAGGATTGTTCTTGCATTAGAGTGTAGTTGCATTGCATTTGCATCTTTTCTTGCATAAACAGGTGATTTTGGAGCCTAAGGAGCATGGAAGCAATGCTGAGGAGAAGTGAAGCAATCATGAGGAGAAAGCAAAGGAGTTAAGGCTGGAGAGCCAAGGTCTGGAGTCCAACTCGGCTGCCCACTCGACCAGACACTCGACCGTGTGCTGAGAGTGACTCGACCGAGTGGAAGGAGCACAAGAAAACCCAACTCGACCGGTCACTCGACCGAGCACCGGGTCGAGTTGGCCGAGCCGTCTGGCTGTTTTGTCTTTTAGCATTTTTAGGGCTTCCACCACTTTTTCCATTTAAAGGCCTTGTACCCTGCAGCCACGAAGAGTCCAGCTTTTTAGATAGTCAAAAACCTAGTTTTTACCTTTTTGGGAATTATTCCTTTTGCACTTTTATTTTTAGATCTTGTACCTCCTTGAAGGAGAAAAACATAAGATTCTTGGATTTTGTTGGTTCCATAACTTTCAAGATATTAAGAATTCATGTTTGATTCCTTCTTCAATATTGTAGATCTTTCCTTTATCTTTCTATTGATGCAAGTTTCGGTATTTTCTGGGTTTATTACTTTGTTGTTCATCATGTGTTCTTATGAGTAGTTGCTTAGGATCTTGAGGATGGGTTAGGCTGGGTTGTGTTTGAGGTTTGTTTGATTTGGTCAAGCTTGATTGTTGTAGACCTCTTCTAGGCTAGATGTTCTTAATGCTGGTCCTATAACCGAGAGGGTAGGATCTGATCTCAAGCATCTTAGCATCACACCAATGTCTAAGGAGCATAAATAAGGCTAGATCTAGAGACTATCATTAGGCTTGCTAAGAGATTAGAAGTCTTGTTTGATTTTTGACATATTGCTTAATGCTTGCTTGTATAGGTTCTTTACTTTGTGAGAACAAGTCTAGAAATATATGAGTTTGATTGTTTTTTGCCATGAGAGTGGATTAAACATGTTCTTAGAAATTATTGTCTAGAGATTAGCTCAAGTTGTGAGATTTGTTGGCCAAGTTAGATGACCTCAATCATTAGTCCAGCCCATGAATCCCTCCTCAAGACCTTCCTTGTTTATTGATTTCCTAGCTTAAATCCTGTTGTTTGATCGTTGTTTGATTTGCTTTTGTATTGCTATGTTTTTCTTGCATTGCTCTGTTTTCCGGATTTGTCCAGCTCGACCCTGCACTCGATCTACACTCGATCGAGTGCTTGCTCGAGTTCATCCCCAGAATTCTTGTTTATGCTTTGTAGTAGTCCTGTCTTGTTTCCTGTTTCATTTTAGTTGCATTTCTGCTGCATTCTCTTAGTGTCTTGTTCATTACTTGTCTTGCATTAGTTCATTACTTGCATTATCATAGTTCTATTTCTGTTCTTGGTTCATCATAGCTTTGATTAGTCTGTTCTCTTTACATTTAGCATCTATCTTAGTAGTTTTTAATTTATGCATTTTACATTCTGCAATAGGATTGTTAGTGACAAACATCCTTTACATTTGGTTTGACTTAGACATTTATGCACATCCTGATTTCTTGCAAACTCTCAGATTGGATTGACACCTCTTATACTACAATTGCATAAGGGGAATTGAAACACCTTGCTTTCACCATTGTTCATCATCATATCATTCATTCACATTCCATCACACATACACAAGAAAGATACAAGTTTCATGGAGCCGCGTGAAGTAGAGGTGTCTCTGTGTCGTCTCTTCTTCTTTTGTAACCTAAGTTGCTATCAACTGGACCTAAAACAATTCACCTAAAGCCCATTCTGCAACTAGTTTTATTTCGGTCTACAAAGAACTTAGTTTGATTTATTCTGTTTTTGCTTCTCAACTAGTCTGTCAAAAACACAGAGCATCATAATGCATTCAAAACAAATCAATTTTTCAAGTTGCCAAAGATACAAAATAACCAAATAAATTATATAAAATAACCAAATAAGCAACTTAGTCTAGCTGTAAACTAATACCTAAATTATATAAGAACATACATGGCTATCTTAATTCAATTTTGTAATGTTCTCTAATTTTATTTTCTCAAATTTATTTTTAGGTGTTCAGAATGTCTTCTAATAGTGATTTCTATGCTACAAGGCGTTGGATGTATGAAAGAATCGATCCTACAACCAATAGAGTTTCAGACACTTACTGTCAAGGGTTGGAAACATTTTTAAAGTTTGCTAAAAGTCAACCTTTGTTTCTCGAGAAGAAAAAGCTGTTTTGTCCATGTATAAAGTGTGAGGATGATCCAAAGTTACAAGAAGAATGTATCGTATTGACACACTTATACAACAAAGGATTTATGCTTAACTATTGGGTTTGGACTTCTCATGGGGAAGATTACAATATGTTAAACAACGATTCTGAAGAAGATCTGTTCAGAACTGAGTCTCACTCAGAGCCAATAGATCCTTATGTGACAATGGTTTCAGATGCATTTGGTAATACAGAGACAAAGTTTGATCAGATGTTAGAAGAAGGGCCTAATGCTGAGGCAAAAAAGTTTTTTGATATGTTGGATGCTGCAAAACAGCCAATTTACGATGGATGTAAAGAAGGTCTTTCAAATCTCTCATTAACGGCTTGACTTATGAGTTTGAAGACAGATTATAATCTATCTCAAAAATGTATGGCTCAATTGCTCAGATGAAGCAAGAATATTTGCGAGAAGGTAACCACTCACCGAAGTCGTACTATGAAATCAAGAAGCTTATGCGGTCTTTGGATTTACTATATCAAAAGATTGACGTTTGTCAAGATAATTGCATGATATTCTGGAAAGATGCTGAGAAGGAAGAGAAGTGTTTGTTTTGTAAAAAAGATAGATTTCAACCTACTCAGAAGATTGGGCAGAAAAAAATTGCATATCGTCAGATGTTTTATTTGCCGATAGCCGATAGACTGAAGAGATTATATTAGTCTCTTAATACTGCAAAAGAAATGAGATGGCATGCGGAACACTTAGCGAATGATGGAGAAATGTGTCATCCATCTGATGGAGAAGCATGAAAGCATTTTCACAAGGTACACTCTGATTTTGCATCTGAACCAAGAAACATTTACCTTGGATTATGCACAGACGATTTTAATCCATTTGGTATGTCGAGACATAATTATTCATTGTGGCCTGTAATATTGACTCCATAAAATCTGCCACCTACGTTGTGTATGAAGCAATAATTTATGTTCCTAACCATTCTAGTTCATGGGCCAAATCATCCTACGAGAAGTCTGGATATTTTTCTCCAACCATTGATAGAAGAGCTGAAAGATTTGTGGGTTCACGGTTTAGAAGCATATGATATTTCTACTAAGCAGAACTTTCTCCTAAAAGCTGTACTCATGTGGACGATAAGCGACTTTCCAGCTTATGGTATTCTTTCTGGATGGATAACTCATGGTTGGTTAGCATGTCCTTATTGTTTGGATCAAACTGGTGCCTTTTGGTTAAAGAATGGTAAAAAAACAAGTTGGTTTGATTGTCACCGGTGTTTTCTACCAGTTGATCATAACTCTCGGCGGAATAAAACAAATTTCAAAAAAGGAAAAGTTGTAGATGATAGTCCACCAGAGATACTAACAGGCGAGAAACTCTACAATGAAGTCTGTTGTTTACCAAAAACAGTGGATTGCGGAGGAAACCATGGACGATTAGAAGGATACGGTAAAACGCACAGTTGGCATAAACAAAGCATTTTGTGGGATCTACCATAATGGAAGGATCATAAACTTTGATATAATCTTGACGTGATGCAAACCGAAAAGAATTTTTTAGATAATATCATCAATACTTTACTGAATGTGCAGGGGGAAACGAAAGATAACATCAAATCACGACTTGATTTGCAAGAGTACTGTAATCGCAAAGATTTGCACTTAACAGCTGATGGAAAGGAACCTATCCCGATTTTTAGACTACAACCAGAAGCAAAGGCAGTATTTTTACGATGGCTCCAAAAGGATGTTAAATTTTCAGATGGATATTCATCAAGTTTATCTAACTGTGTTGATCTAGCTGGAGCAAAATTAACAGGAATGAAAGTCATGATTGCCATGTTTTAATGCAACGATTACTTCCAATTGCGTTTGCTGAGCTTATGGATAAATCTGTTCACGATGCATTATCTGGTAAGTTTTCAACTTTGTTTATATTATTTGAAAATTTCTAACTTTGTTTTTACGATTAACATGTCTTTTTACGAATTGACTTTGTTTGATGTTTATTTATTATGTGTCTAAGTGTTCTCTTGTTCTGTCTGTTCAACATATAATAACAAGTATACTGATGTTCATATATTTTACCATGTTTTCCCTTAGTTTATTCACATCTTTTGCATCTTTTGCTAGCCATTTTCATCATTATTGTGTAGCTTTAGGACTAATCATGCATTAGAGTTTAGTTGCATTGCATTTGCATCTTTTCATGCATAAACAGGTGATTTTGGAGCTTAAAGAGCATGGAAACAATCCTGAGGAGAAGTGAAGCAATCTTGAAGGGAAAGCAAGAGAGTTAAGGCTGAAGAACCAAGGTCCAGAGTCCAACTCGACCAAGCACTCGACCGAGTGGGTAGATGGACTCGACCGAGTGGAGTGTGCACGAAAGAAGCCAGCTCGACCATGGACTCGACCGAGCACTGGTCGAGTTGACCGAGCCGTTGACTACTTTGACTTTTTCTATTTTTAGGGCTTCCACCTCCTCACCTATATAAGGCCTTGTACCTGCAGCCACCAAAGTGTGCAACTTTTTAGATATTCCCTAAACCTAGTTTTTACTTTTTTTAGTTTTATTCCTTTTGCATTTTTATTTTTAAGATCTTGTACTTCCTTAAAAAAGAAGACTAGATTCTTATATTTTGTTGGTTCTATAACTTTCAAGATATTGAGAATTTGAGTTTCATCCTTTCATCAATATTGAAGATCTTTGTTTAATCTTTCTAATAATGCAAGTTTCAATATTTTCTGGGTTTTTGACTTTGATCACCATGTATTGTTGTGAGTATTTTTCTTAGGATCTTGAGGATGGGTTAGGATGGATTGATCTTGTGGTTTGTGCGACTTGGTCAAGCTTGATTGTTGTAGATCTCTTCTAGGGTAGATGATCTTAATGCTGATTCTATATCTGAGAGGGTAGAGTCTGATTTCAAGCTTCTTAGCATCACACCAATGTTTAGGAAGCATAGATAAGGCTAGATCTAGAGCTTACCATTAGGCTTGCTAAGAGATTAGAGGTCTTGTTTGGTTTGAGATGTATTGCTTAATGCCTGCTTGTGTAGATTCTTTACTGTGTGAGAACAAGTCTAGAATTGCATAGGTTTGATTGTTTCTTGACCATGAGAGTGGGAGAAACTTGTCTTAGATTAATATGTCTAGAGGTTAGCTCAAAGTTTGCTTGAGATTTGTTGACCAAGTTAGATAACCACAATGATTAGTCCATCCCATGAATCCATCCTCAGGACCTTCTTTGTTTATTGAAATCTTAGTCTTAATCCTGTTGCTTGCTTGTTGTTTGATTGGATTTAGCATTACTCTGTTTTTATTGCATTGCTCTGTTTCTGCATCTAGTCTAGCTCGACCACCCACTCGACCTACACTCGGTCGAGTGCTGCTCGAGTTCATCCCCAGAACTCTGTGTCTATGATTTGTGTTTGTCTTGTTTCATTCCTGTTTCATTCCAGTTGCATACATTTAGTTTTCAGTTCATTAATTATCTTGCATTAGTTCATTAGTAGTAGTCTCTGTTTCTGTTCTTGCTTTATCACTGTTTCAATCATTCAGTTTCATCTGCATCTAGTTGTTAGCTCTTGTAGTTTATTTTCTGCATTTTACATTTTCTTCCTAGGATTGTTAGTGACAAACAATCTTTACATTTGTCTTAACTTAGATTCATATGCATATCTTAATTGTTCACAAACACTCATTTAGAATTGATACCTCTTGTACTGCAATAGCATAAGGGAAATTGAAACACCCATCCATCATTCCATTCATATCTCACCACTGCATACATCATCACACACACCACAATAAAAATCTTGTTTCATATACTATTATATTATGTGTTTGTGTTGTTAACTTGATGTAGCACATCCTTTTCGTACACATAAGCTTCTAGAATTCTCTGTTTTCTTTATTATTTTCGTTAGTTTTCTATTTTGTTGTTGATATTCTTTTTGTCTCAAATTTCTATTTCTTATAGGTTTTCCTTTTTAGTTTGACTTAGCTGCTCTATACATAAGACCTCTAATGCTTGTAAAGAGGATCATCCTTGAATTGAATTAATAAAGAGTTATCTTAAAAATCTGAGTTTTGCAAAGAAGCGTATTTTTGCAAGTCTCAAACCTCTGTTTTCATGTAGCAAAATAGAGTTTTTCCTCTACTTTTCGCGAAGAAAACAAAGAACCCTTGTTTCTTTAGCTTCTCGGGAACATTAACGTAAAAATATCCAAAACAAGTCTTTCTTGTCCAAAACAAAATACATCTTTCGTGTCCAAAACAAGTATTTCTTGTCCCTTGTCCAAAACAAGTCCTTTTTTTCTTTCTTGCTTCCGCTCCATCACAACTTCTACGGTTACGTTAACGTAAAAATGACATGTAAAAAAAATATATAGCTATTGAACTAACATAGTATGTGTCATTGTTGTTGTTGTGTATGTTTTAGCACTTTTTTATGTGACAATGTGTTAATCATCCGGTCAGTTGTTTTTGTAGGTGTTAGCTTATTTTTACGACTATAGTTCTTTGTTAGAACTCCACTAATCTGTTTAATTTTTCTATGGTTAGAACTTTATTCATATAACGATCTTTTTTTGTAGGTGTTAGCTTATTTTTTCGAGATATATGCGTAAGAATTATACACAAAGATGGTGTTGCAATGCTAGAAAATAATATATGTATGGTTATTTGTAATTTGGAGAAGATATTTCCTCCATCTTTTTTCGATGTTATGGAGCATTTGGTGATTCACTTGCCACACGAAGAAAGTCTTGGCGGACATGTGCAATTTTACTGTAAAAAAAGCTATTCGTCAAAACTATTAGAGCTCCGATAAAAATAAAATCACGTTAATTGATACATTTCTTTTCCAAAAAAAAAGACATGTACAATGCTAAAAAAAAGAAATAAAGGTAATAGAAAGAGCATGTTCTTTCTGTTCTACAAAACAAAAAAAAATCGAATTACACATTTAAGAAAAATTAAAGTAAAATAAAATAAAAAAGTAACTGCTACTTAACGTCGCATAATTTAACATAATATATTAACGAGAAATTAACAACATATGTTAAGCTATTTGAAAATAATAAACAAGTTACTAATTTTTGTAATTAAAATTTTTAAATTTAACTCTTACACGATGATGAAAAAACTTCTTTCTATGATCTTTCTGCTAACTCTCCCACTATCTATTTATTTCTCCCCATGATAACAACACTATACTTGCAGAATATGAATGAACAAAACACCAATGGTATCCATGCTATCATTTACACATGGTTATATTTGTAGCGATCAAACTAAACTAAATGATATCCCACAATAACAATACTATACCTACAGAATATGAATGAACAAAACACCAATGGTATCCATGCTACCATGTACACATGGTTATCATTTGTAGCGATCAAACTAAACTAAATGATATCATAGCAGAAGAAAGCATGTGCTCATGTCTAACAAACATATGTCAACAAATTAGAGTTAATAAACATGTGGTCAAAGTTAAGTGGATGGGCTTGGATGGAAATCATGAATCTTAATGTATGAATATACTTTGTTATTGTCGCACTTCCAAACTGGTGGTGGAAAAGAGACTAACCTTGGAAAATTTTACTTTGTTTTGAATGAATCCATGGACACCTATCCATAATTAATTTATCCACTGAACTTTGTTTATTTTTCTTTTCAAGTTAAGGTCTGTAACTAATCATCATAAGCTCTTTTTTCTGTTATTTGAGTTTTGGGTAACACATGAACCTTGCAAAGAAATCATAACATAACATAATACTGCAATTGATTAACCATTTATCATTGAACATTTGTTCAATGACAAATGGATACTGTATAATCTAAAAATTCATAAAAAATAGGGATTTTAGCACTCACACCCACTTTAGGGTAAACTTCTTTCACAAAAACCCACTTTCCCAACTCTCTATACTTTTGTGAGTTTGTTGCTTAGGTGTCTATGTCTTTTTTACAAATTGTCCTCAAAAGAATTTTGATGGAGGATAAATTTTTTTGAATCGTTCTTTTTCTTTCTCTCTCTCACCTCTTTTTTTTTTTGGACAAAGGTTCTCTCCCTCTCCTCTTTCTCTTTTTCTCTTCCTTTTCTTTAACTGTACTAGTTATTACAGTATCAAAAATTATATATTTATTTTTATACAATAAGTTATGATTTAATTTTTTCTACATTTTAAGATCTATATTAATATATTTTAGATGAACTATTGTACATTATGGTATAATGACAACATCAAATCCATATATCTATGGTCTTGTGGATATCAATCAATTCAGGTGTCCATGACAACATATCTATATGGAAACATATTATCGAAGTAATACCCATCAATTCAAAATAGAAGTAATACCCATCAATTCAGGTGTCCATGACAACATGTCCATTTGGAAACATATTATCGATCGGGGTTATAGTGCAATTTGTGGATACAATATTTGTCCACATGAATAACTATTTGTGGATACAATATTTGTGGATACAATATTTGTGGATACAATATTTGTCAAACTTATCCAAATGGATAACTATTTATGGATACAATATAAGTAATAGATAACACTCACACAACAAAACTCAAACTTTTTCCCAGATTAAACGAAAACTAATTCAATTTTTAAAAAGCTCACAATACCACCACAATTAATCCGTAAAATCACAATAAAACCAAGAAAACCCATATCGAATTTCATATAATCTAAAGTGATAAGGAAAGAGATCTAAAGATTTCACTTTCTCTGGATTTTCACTATTGTTGGAATGGTTTTTGAAAATTTTAGAAAAGGAATGGGAGAGAGAAAGAGAGAGAAACAAAAACAAGCTTTTCTCTTTCAATGGATTAACAAAAGCAAAACAAAGAAGAAGAAAATGTATTGTTTGGTTGAATAATTAGGAGGATGGTGAGTTGGATTTTTTTGTTGGTTGATAAATTGGAGGAATCATGATTGAAAAAGAAGAAGATGTATTGTTTTCTCTCTCTATAATTAGAATCCACATAGGTAAGTTAATTGAAAGAGAGTTGGTTTGTTTAGTTTGAGGGGTAAGTGGTAATTTTACAGAAGGAAAGTATAGTGATAGTAGAAAGTGGGTGTGTATGTTAATAGTTTAGGAGAAAGTGGGTGTAAGTGCAAAATTCTCTAAAAAATATAGCAATATGTATCTTAAAATGTAGAAAATATATAATCATAACATATTATATATAAATAAATAGATAATTTGTTTTATGATAACCATTTAAAGTGTTAACAACAATAAAAAAAAAAAAAGAGAAAAAGAGAGAAAAGAATGAGAGAAAAAGGAGAGAGGCAAAAAAACTTATTTTAAGAAAAATGACACCTAAACAAAAAAGCTTGAAAATGTATAGGAATAGTAGAAAGTAGGTGAAAAGGAAAAAAAGATGGAGGTAAAGTAGGTGTGGGTGCAAATATCCTAATTATATTCTACATAGTTTTGTTCACCAACCCTAAAATAATATATTGTAGACCAATAAATAGTGTTGCATGAAAACTCTTTTTGAACTCTATTTCCCATTTTCGAAACTTTTTCAAAATGAAAACTCGTACAAATACGGATACAAGTCATTAAAACATAGATTCATAGAAATTTCTTTTTAGAAACTTGAAAAAATATTAAAAATATGGTATAGAAGAAAATAATGTTTTACAAAATAGTATTTTGACTTCTTCTCTCTTGATTATTCCCATAATTCACAACTCTTTACCTCGTAATTTATAAGACTTGCATCTTTTTACCAATTTTTGGATTCGGATTCTGTCTGCACAAAAAAAAAAAAAAAAGGATTCGGTTCCTCTATAAAAGTCCTGTATTAGTTTTGATTCTACAGGCCTAATCGAGCCCCCACTTAGTAAGAAAGAAAAAAGAAAAGGATAATAGACAATTGCATCTTTTTCCCCTGAATTTTGGGGCTCTCCAAAGCTTAAAAAATATGTAAGATAATTCATCCACAGGGCATCATAATGAATAATAATACTCTTTCCCTCCATTTACTCATACCGACGCCTATTCACCTCAAATCCTCACGCGCCGCCTCACCATTCATATCACGCGCCACCTTACCGTCATCTTTACGCTTCACCTCTCCCTCAGTCCCACGCGCCGCCTCGTCCGACGAGTCACAGTCAATCGAAAGCCAAACTCTAGAGGTCCTCGAATGGCGAGCCCTCTGCAATCAGCTCTCTCCCTTCGCCTCCACAACCATGGGCCTTTCCGCCACCAAAAACGCAGAGATTCCGGTGGGAAATTCGCCGGAGGAGAGCAGGACTCTCCTTGACGAGACGGCTGCTGCGTTGGCGGCTATGGAGATGATGGAGTCGCGGCGATTAGGTCTTTCTGATATCCAGGACTTGTCTGATATCGCTGAGCGTGCTGTGGCTGATCAATTGCTTACCGTTAGAGAGCTCTGCGCCGTTAGCAACACATTAATGGCGGCTTCATCAGCGTTTCATAAACTTCGAGAAGCTGCCAACAGTGATAAACGGTAGTACCCTGTCTTATCCTCTTATTTGTGGTCTTCTTATTGCTATTGAGAAAGCCTTTGCTTCTCTTATATTTGTAGGGTTACTCCCCTTGTAGATATACTTCAGGGTTGTGATTTCAAGGGTACATTGCATCACAAGATTGGTTTTTGTATCGACTGCAACATGTCTATGGTTCTTGACAGAGCTAGTGAAGATTTGGAGATTATAAGATTTGAAAGGAGAAGAAACATTGAGAATTTGGATTCTCTTTTGAAGGAAATATCAACTAGGATTTTTCAGGCTGGTGGGATTGACAAGCCTTTGATAACGCAGCGGAGATCAAGGATGTGTGTAGCTATTAGAGCTACCCACAAAAGTTTACTTCCAGGTGGTGTTGTTTTAAGTGTTAGTAGCTCAAGGGCAACATGCTTCATTGAACCAAAAGAGGCAGTAGAGCTTAATAACATGGAAGTGAGGTTTGTCAACTCCGAGAAAGCTGAAGAAATGGCAATTTTGAGCATTTTAACATCTGAAGTGGCAAACGTGCAGAGTGATATATTCCATTTGTTGGATAGAATACTAGAACTTGACATTGCTTTTGCAAGAGCATCACATGCAAAATGGATGAATGGTGTCTATCCCAACCTAACTTCAGAACACACTAAAACACTGGACTTGGGTGGAGACCATAAATCTTTAGCTGTAGACATTGAATCTGCGCAGCACCCGCTACTTCTTGGTTCAGTATTAGGCAGCCCAAGTGATGGAAATATTTTCCCTGTGCCAGTAGACATTAAAGTTGAAAGCCGAGCCAAAGTAGTCGTCATCTCGGGTCCAAACACGGGAAAGACTGCTTTATTAAAGACATTGGGATTAATATCTCTTATGTCGAAGTCGGGGATGTATCTGCCTGCTAAAAATTGCCCTAGGTTGCCTTGGTTCGATCTTATTCTGGCTGACATCGGGGATCCCCAGGTATTACGTTACGAATTTCTTGCAAAGTAACATAAGCTACTAACGTCTCGATTTATATCTAGGTTTACATGCTACTAACTTTGTTGGGAGCATATCTAAAACACCTAAATAAGATTTTTAGTTCGAGTCACACTTTCAAAATTCCTGCGTATTTCTCTGTTCTAAGAATCTTGCTTGATCTCTTGCAAAGCTTCTCTGTTCAACTTTTTTTTTTTTGTTTCAAATTTTTATTTGCAGTCTTTAGAGCAGAGTCTCTCAACCTTCAGCGGCCACATCTCACGGATACGTCAGATACTTGACATTATTTCAGAAAATTCGCTTGTCCTACTAGACGAAATCTGTAGTGGAACTGATCCTTCAGAAGGGGTTGCACTTGCTACCAGTATCCTACAGTATATGAAAAATCGTGTTAATGTGGCTGTTGTGTCCACACATTACGGAGACTTAAGTCGCTTGAAGGATAATGAGTCTCAATTCCAAAATGCTGCTATGGAGTTCTCCATGGAAACTTTTCAGCCTACATTCCGAGTACTCTGGGGTAGTACTGGTTCATCAAATGCATTGAGAGTAGCTAAGTCCATTGGTTTCAATAGAAGAATATTAGAGAATGCACATAAATGGACAGAGAAATTAGATCCAAAGCAGGAAGTAGAACGGAAAGGCTCACTCTTTCAGTCCCTTGTGGAAGAAAGGAATAAGCTAAAGCTTCAGACAACCAAGGCTGCAGCATTTTATAGAGACTTGACGAACCTTTACCGCGAGGTATTGCTTCTTTCTACTTCTACGTTTACATGTGTGACTATAGCATGTAGTAATCATAAGAAATGGTCCTCCAGAAATATTATGTTTACTTGAGGAGCATAATAACATTGTTTGATACCCCTGTCGAAGTAATGAGAGAATTGATTGTGGTGATAGTCCTGTTGTGTAATCGAACATCAGTTGTCTATTCTTGAATATATTGGTGGTTGAACTATTAAACATTTAGGTGGTTGAGATTTGCCTTCAAGGGTCCTTTTAGAGGACACATCAGATGGTTATATGTCTCGTCCTCCTCCTATCTGATTCAATTATCACTCTATATATTTCCACAGTAAAAATGGCATTTATTAATTTTTTTTTTGTTGTTATTAAACTCTAGTAACGTCTGTTTTTGTTCCTGATCATTTTCCCCTATCTTATCCTGAAGCTTGAGCATGAGTCGCATGATCTTGAAAAACGTGAGAGGGCTCTTCTGAAGAAAGAAACCCAGAAGGTACAAGAAGATCTAAACTCTGCTAAATCAAAGATGCAGACACTGGTGTCTGAGTTCGAAAGGCAACTAGAAATCACTCAAGCTGATCAATACAACTCCTTAATTCTGAAAACCGAAGAGGCGGTTGCAGACATTATTGAAGCCTCCTGTCCTAATGATCTTGTAACTATGGTAGAACCGGACAGTGACTACTCGCCACAAGCAGGTGAAAAAGTTCTTGTAACTGGACTTGGAGATAAGTTAGGAACTGTGGTTGAAGAACCTGGAGATGATGAGACAGTTCTAGTCCAGCATGGTAAGATAAGAGTACGTATAAAGAAAAAGGACATAAAGCCCCTTCCGCGTAGCACAAACAGCCAAACATCCAATCGTTCTCTACGTTCAAAGAGACAGGTATACATCATTTTCTGATAGACTTTTCAGGTCCCGTTCTTGCAGTATCTCATTATGAAACTTAAGCTACCTAACCATTATTGGCATGTCATCATAAATTCTAGCTTGAAGAAAACTGAACAATGAAAATGTAGCAAAATAGTAAGGGCTATTTGTTAATGTTCAAAATAATGAAGGTATGTATGTGTAACAGACAATGAAAATGGTACTGTGGATCCTCAAAGACTAAACCACCTGACTTGATCAGTGTTTTTTGTAGCATCTGAGATGACTTCAAACATCCGAAACAAGATCAACGCTCCCTAGTTGAATTACAATTTTTTGAAAATTTGTGATCTGATTGTAATATGTTCATTTGAGTTTTAACATCAGTTCTCTGTGGTACCTGATACTTGCACAGATAAACATGAAAGAGCTAGGAAGTGTGTTGCAGATTCAGAGCGAACCAGTGCGGATACAAACGTCAAAGAACACATTGGATCTAAGAGGAATGCGGGCAGAAGAAGCGGTTCACCAGCTAGACATGGCCATCTCGGGAAGAGACTCGGGCTCCATCCTCTTTATTATTCATGGAATGGGGACGGGCGTTATAAAGGAGCTGGTGATCGAGAGGTTAAGAAAGCACACTCGTGTCTCAAGGTATGAACAGGCAAATCCTATGAACCATGGATGTACAGTTGCTTACATTAAATGATGATATCTCTCAAACACATTTTTTGTAAACTTCTCGAAAGTGTGGTCCACTAACTAGTTTCGATAGTGAATCAACGTTCAAATGTAGAAGAAATTGCCTTTTAAGTATAGTTCTTGATATTGTTCTGTAGAATATAGTAGTTATACTTTTCCACAAACTTCATTGTTTTCGAGGATACCAGACGGACACGACGAGTCTGTGGAAGACCCTAGTGGGAGATGTACGACTGTGTTCATCCCTTTTTAGCCTAGTGATGGCTTATGGCTACAAAGCCTACAACGCTTCTATCGGTACGCTGTGTTACTTGCGAAATTAATTGAGCACGGTGTTTAAAAACTTGAATTCGGTCGGATAGCTTAGCGTTGAAAAGAGTAACTAAAGTAGAAATAACTGTTTGTTGACAAAAAAACAAAAAGTATAAATAAATAACTAAGATTTAATCCGTTGACAATTTTTTAATACAATTATAACTGAATCAATGTAATTGCTGGTGTTTACAAAATTTTAGAATAATGATTTGTTTGTATTATAGCATCAGATTAAATAACATTTATTTTACAATTATATATAAAATATATACAAAATATTATCATGTGGTGTACCAAAAAATCAATCCTAGTTATTATATTTAACATTTATTTATATTTAAAAATAACAATCACAGCTTTACAGATTTTTTTTTGGTTACCAATTAGACTTTAACGGTCAAAAAAAAAAATCTCTGCACCCAAAACATTTTCTGGTCAAAGTCTATACAGCCCAAAAATAACTGTCCATACCAATCATAATATGCATCTGATTTAGTGATGTGTACTAGTGAATTGTGGACAAATGAAAACAAAATGTGTTGTATAAATCTATACTAATAAAAAGTATGAGCTATAAGCTTCTAAAGATGTCCACATAAGATTTTAAACTTCCATTTGTGATTAGACACTTCACTAATTAACATTTTTTAAAATCTCCAGAATTTTCTATATTTAAAATTATTTTAAACAACCTATCAGGATTTGACGTGTCATTCATTAACATTTTTTAAATTTCCAGAATTTTTTTAAAAAAGGAAAATTTTAAATTTATGGACAATGGTTCAAAACCAGTATAAATAAAATTAATATGCTTCCAACAACGAATGAGCAAGAAAGCTTGATTTATCAGGCGTCCAAGTTTAAAAGTATATTCGGTTTGATCCGGTTTTTTATTTGATCAAATTGAAACTTTAAAAAGTTTCAAAAAATAAATTATAATATTTAAAAAATTTAAAAGTTTAAATATTGAAACTTGAAAAAGCTCTTAGCTTTTAAAAAGTTTTTAAATATTATAATTTTAAAATTTTAAAAGTTTCAAACATTTTAAATATTGAAACTTTTTAAAAGTTTAAATATTATAAATATTGAAACTTTTAAAAATTCTTAGTTTTTGAAAAGTTTTTAAATATTATAATTTTTAAATTTTAAAAGTTTAAAATATTATAAATATTGAAACTTTTTAAAAGGTTCAAAATTTATATTTTGAAACCTTTTAAAAGCTTAAAATATTATAAATATTTATGCAAAACATAAATTATCTTATCTATCTACGTTTGTGCTTTTTATTTCTTATGAGTTGTAAAACATATTTTTGTGTATGATTTTATAGATAAGTTTATCTTTTTCCATTAATTTTTTATTTTTTATCTTATTTTTCCTTTTTATGAGAAAAGAAATGATTTTGTTTTTGGAGTTTGATGGATTAACAAGTTGTGTGGTAGTCTAAAAAAAAAGTTTTTTAGTGGAAGAAAGTGAAGAAGTTGACGAGGATGAAGAAGGAAAATAGTATAGCGAAAAATCAGACAGTAAAAGTAATGATGACGATTACCACAAAATTTGACAATAGAAATGACAAGAAAGAATATGAAGAATAAGAAAACATTGAATAAAAAACACTAAAACATAGATGGTAGCGATCAATTAAATATGAAAACGAGTTAAATTCATGATGATAAAATTGTTTTGTTTTTTCTGGTGGTCAAAAAAATGGTTTAGGATATGTGAGGTCATTAGTTAAATTCATGATTTTTTTTATCAGATTTGATTTTATAATACAACTGATTTTTCTATTTCAAAAAATTGTGTATTTGAAATTTAATTTTTTCCTTAATACTAATTTAAATTTTTTTATAAAATAATATTCTACTACCGTCATCAATCATATATAGTTTTCAACAAAATATATCAAATATATCCACGGATAGCGGGGGTTCAAAACCTAGTGCTAGTAAGAGAAAAAAAGAATCGGTGGCTGTTAGTTATATACGCAATATATGTACCAGAATTTCAATATTAACAAAAAAAAATATGATAAATAAATAAAATAGAGAAATAAGGACATGCAAGAGTATAAAAGGGAAAATATGAAACCTACCAAACCAAACGACCTTCCATTCTTCTTCTATCAGCCATTCCCTTTACCTACCCCCACAATTTCTTCTCCTTCTTCTCTTTCTCTTTCACATATTAATTTCTTCATTTATTTCATTTTCAGACAACTCTTCTTCTTTCACACACGCACATTACTATATATTTACATAAAATTCATTTCTGAACAAAAAGATCAAGAGAGACTAATCAAACAAATTCACATTCTCAAAAATACAAACACACTTCTTGTTCACATTTCACAATGATAACTGCAGCTCTACACGAACCTCAGATTCACAAACCAACCGATACATCCGTCGTCGTCTCCGGCGATGTCCATCCTCCTCCTCCTCTTTCTCCTACTCCTCCTATTTTCCGGTCGAAGCTCCCGGACATTGACATCCCCAACCACCTCCCTCTCCACACTTACTGCTTCGAGAAGCTCTCCTCTGTCTCCGACAAGCCTTGTCTCATCGTTGGCTCAACCGGAAAAAGCTACACCTACGCCGAAACCCACCTTATCTGCCGGAGAGTCGCTTCCGGGCTGTACAAGTTAGGTATCAGACAAGGTGACGTCATCATGATCCTTCTCCAAAACACGGCCGAGTTTGTCTTCTCCTTCATGGGTTCTTCCATGATCGGAGCCGTCTCAACCACGGCCAACCCTTTCTACACTTGTCAAGAGATTTACAAACAGCTCAAATCTTCCGGAGCCAAACTCATCATCACTCACTCTCAATACGTTGAAAAACTCAAAAACCTAGGAGAAGACCTCACTCTCATCACCACCGACGAACCAACACCGGCGAATTGTCTCCCGTTCTCCACACTCCTCACCAACGAGCCATACCCACTTCAAGAAACCGTCCATATCTGCGGTGACGATGCGGCTGCGCTTCCGTTCTCATCCGGAACAACGGGGTTACCGAAAGGAGTGGTTCTGACTCACAAGAGCTTAATCACAAGCGTTGCACAACAAGTAGATGGAGATAACCCAAATCTTTACCTCAAACCAAACGACGTCGTACTCTGCGTTTTACCTCTTTTCCACATCTACTCTCTCAACAGCGTCCTCCTCAACTCCATCCGATCCGGTAACCAAACTACTACGTCGTTTCGTACTCTTTCATCACGTAATATTTAATGTGTTTATCTAACTTTTAAATCACTCCTTATGATAGGTGTGACGGTTCTTTTAATGCACAAGTTCGAGATCGGAGCCTTGTTGGATCTCATCCAAAGACACAGAGTGACAATGGCGGCGCTTGTTCCACCACTAGTGATCGCTCTAGCTAAAAACCCTGCCGTTAACTCTTACGATCTTTCCTCTGTTAGATTGGTTCTCTCTGGTGCAGCTCCTTTAGGCAGAGATCTTCAAGATAGTCTTCGTCGCCGTCTCCCTCAAGCCATCCTTGGCCAAGTATGTCTCTGTCTCATGTCTCTGTTTTCAAACCTAATACTTTGTTTTACTACAAGTCTACAACCCTACCAATTTCGCGGGAATCATTTACTTATGCATATTTAAAAAAAAAAAAAAATCAAGAAATATTTTATTATTTTCATTTTGATGAAAATGAATGAATAAAAAAAATTGAAATAAATTTGCTAAAAGTAAATATTTAAATATATATATATATATATATATGGGAGGAGAATGCACGGGAAGAGAGTGAGGAGTGAGTTACGTCTAAGTCATCGGCATAATTTTTGGTTACGTACGCTCCATCTGAATCTCAAGCTAATTTCGCATTGCAACTCACTACTTTTTTGTAATCTTTATTTTTATTTATTTATTTATATTTTAAATTTTAAAACAGTTATTGTTTAGGTTTTGACTACCAAAGAAAAAAGAAAAATAGAATATGGATATGATTTAGGTCGCCGCTGCAATGGATACACTACATATAATTCTATGACGTCAATCAGAATTTATTTTCACGTTACTTCCTCTTTATATATACTTTATAAAGAGTTTTTCTTGTGTTAGTATATAATTCCAACTTCTCCAAATGTCTTCTTCTTTATTTGTTTTTACATTATTTTCCTTTTTAAATTACTTTGGTCGTTTTGGCCAAGAATTCGAAAAATTATTTTTCTAGAAGTTTTTTTTTGTTCATATAAATATATTATTTTCTATAAGTTTTTGATTACTTGTGATAGCTTTTCTTCTCAAAAATAATGAATACGAGATGTTCTACTAATATTCTTCCTACAATACATAAATTTTGGAATAATTTCATTACATTTGACAACATTTATAGTATATATTATCAGAATCCATGAGAGGTTTAAACCAGCAATATTATTACGTAGACATTAATTGGTTTTCTTTTGTGCAAACTACTTAATTAAATTTCCTTTATTTAGTAGTGGAAAAAGTAGATGGGGTCAAATTATCAAACACACTTATGTGACGTGGTCACGTTTTCTTTCACACACATCGTTTTTTTTTTTTTTTTTTTTTTTTTTCTTGTTTTCATTTTCCATTTTTTTTTTGTTTTGAAAAGTTAGGATATAAGCCTATTAAACTCCTCTTACAAAGGAGATGACCAGGCTGCTGAACACTATGGGAGGGAATCATTATTGAGTGCCATTAGCCTAAGACAGATCCTTTTTGTGGAAAACACATCAAATGGATCATCAATAAAAATGAATGATATATATATCCACACCACAAAGTCAAGTCTATGAAACCTTAAGTTAAATTTAAACATTTTTTCCAAAAAGGATATGTAACCTAAAGTATTTAAATAAAGAAATATCTTTATAGGGAATCCATGTATATATTGGAGCAACCTCGTATAATCGACTAATTTAATCTTTTCGAACTATTGTCCAATAGTGCCAATAAGATTCTAATTATATAGAGTAGTAACGAATGGATTATACGAATAACAGGGATATGGTATGACGGAGGCAGGACCAGTTTTGTCAATGAGCCTTGGGTTCGCTAAAGAACCGATCCCGACAAAATCAGGGTCTTGTGGTACTGTGGTCCGAAACTCAGAGCTTAAAGTGGTTCACCTCGAGACACGTCTATCTCTTGGTTACAACCAACCTGGTGAGATTTGTATCCGCGGTCAACAGATCATGAAAGGTTCGTTTTTTTCTTTTTCTTTTTTTGGGGTGATAATTTTTTACAGGGAAAGGTGATATCTTAATAGAGGATAGAAATTAGAACAAAGAAAAAAAAAAGAAAAGAGAGCATAATTTAATTTATTGGAGAATTTCAAAGAGTATACATCACTCATTTATTTTAGACTGAAAGTACTACAAAGTAGTTAAAACTTCTTCATAAATATTTAAGAATGGTTCCAAAATCAGGTATATATTTTTACATATGAGTCTTATGAATAAGAGAAAGTTGTAATGGTTTCAGAAGAATAATGTTTTTTTTTTTAATATTCTTCTCCATTTTATTTGACAAGCATAGGATAAAACTTAATTTATGGAAAAAATAATTAAAGCTAGTGAGTTACCGACAAATCTTTTTTTTTTTTTTTTTGGTCAAAAGTTACCGACAAATCTTAAAGGCATCTCCATTGACATATACTAATTAAGAGAGTTGTTAATAAAAATAATATTATAATGAGAAAGAAAAAAAAAAGAAAATCGTTCTTTTGATTGGTTCAATAAAAAACATATATATAATTAAACTAGTAACTTTTTTTAAAAGCAATCTTGTAAGGTTGCTGCTATTGGACTTGGTCTACCATTTAAACAAAAAGGAATTATACGGCAATTTTTTATTAAGGTTTGCGCATCATCACATGTTTTTGTACGACATGCATATTGTTTCTAAAGTGCATACGTCGCCACGTCCTTTACATTTCCACGTACACGTGACATGTTTTCTTTATATTTTGTAACTACATTAAGGGGTCAAATTACAAAACGTAACACTGCAAATTAAAGAGTTTGATATATATTAATTGTTAAACAAATTGGTATAAAAATTTTAACGAACTTTTGGCGCGCATGCAGAGTACTTGAACGATCCAGAAGCCACGTCAGCAACAATAGACGAAGAAGGTTGGCTTCACACAGGTGACATTGGGTATGTGGATGAAGATGATGAAATCTTCATTGTTGATCGACTCAAAGAGGTCATCAAATTCAAAGGCTTTCAGGTAAGTCCACTCATTTTAGTTTAAATATAATTAAGATGGTTTAGAAACTGTGGTGCGATGATCAAATTTGGAAAAAAAAAATAGGTCCCTCCGGCTGAGCTAGAGGGTTTGCTCATCAACCACCATTCAATAGCGGATGCAGCTGTTGTTCCGTAAGTAATCATCTCACACTCTAACATATACGCATGTTGAGTATAAAACGGCATCGTCTTCTTAAATCATTCTGCTACATAAATGTGCAGGCAAAATGATGAAGTCGCTGGGGAAGTTCCAGTGGCTTTCGTGGTGCGATCCAATGGAAATGATATCACTGAAGAAGATATTAAAGAATATATTGCCAAACAGGTACGTAGAAATATTTCTTTTTGGGGTTTAATTAATAGTTCTTCCGTTTTATAATATAAAATATTTTAGAATTTTTTTTGTTTTATAACATAAAATGTTTTCAAATTTATATATAATTTTTAAAGTAGTTTAATATTTTATATTATATAATTTTGTTTCTTGTTGGTTTAATTTTTTTAAACTAGTCATTTCTTAATATACATGCTTTTACTCAAAACATTCAATATTTTGAAATAAAAAGAATATCATTTTTTGTTAAACTTATTGAATACATTGTGTATGTTTATTTGTTTTTGTACGTAGGTGGTGTTCTACAAGAGATTGCACAAGGTCTTCTTTGTACCTTCCATTCCCAAATCTCCTTCCGGAAAAATTTTGAGAAAGGATCTCAAAGCTAAACTTTGTTAAAGCTTATAGAAAAAACTATTTTTTCTCTTTCTTTCTTAAATGTATTTCATTGATGATTCAAAGGTTCTTTTATATCCACCCACAATACGCGTATCTTTGTTTTCATCCTTTGTCAGTTGTCTCTACTCACAACAGATGTTGGAAATTAATTAAGAAGTGAGTGTTAAAAAACAGAATTATTACTATAAAGTTGTTACCAAGAAAAACTGAAAAGATAAATATGAACATGAACGGGGCGACAGTTATGGCGATTCGATCTAGGGTTTGATATGCTTTGGTTCAGTGCTGTTGAGAGGCGGAAGATTGGTCTTTCGTGTGCTCTGGTTACGTTTGGATCTCGGAGATGGATCGGAAATCTGTCTTCGATTTGGTCTGGGTTCACTCGGGACTTACGGGATCTCTTTCTCTATGGTGGGGATCGAGTTGGATCGAATCTTATCGGGCTGATTGAGGATTCGATACGGTACGGGTGGATTGAGGATTTGTATCGGGTTGGTTTTATTGAGGTTGATTCGATTCGGGTTGATTGCGAGTGCGATAGGATTTGCTTCCGGATTGCATGGCGATTGATTTTGCTTGTTATACATTGTCGAGATTTTCATATCATGTTGATTGAGGCTCCACCTGAATATACTATCGGGAGGATTCATTGGTATGTTAATTATGGTATGAGATCAATTCTCTTTCCTTGGTTTGTCAGATGGGTATCTCGTTACGATCTTGTATTGGTGATTCTGGAATGTTTTGTGATGTTCTCTGAGATATCAATTTCGGACAGATTTTGTCTATCCCTTGACAATGGGTGTTTTGTTCAAGTGGTATTTATCCGCGAGCTCAGTTTGATAGGGTGGTTTTATAACTGCTGGATCATTCTTTCTTCAGTGGGCGATTTGTCTGATTTTCTGAGAGAATTGTGTCTTGCGGTGTCGTGTTTTTCAGACCTCAAGGAGTTTTGGTTGTGTCGTTGGTGGTCTATCATGTCTCAGTTAGCACTCAACAAAGGCAAAGCTCCGTTGGTCCGTACGGAGACAGTGAGGATCGCTAATTCGGTTTTGGCTCAGAGAATACAACAATTCTCACTGACTCTTATTGGGCGTTTGATGAATCCAAGTGTTCAGCAAATGGAGTCTTTGGTGGCTAATTTACCGAAGATTTGGAAGCTGGAGGACAAGGTGGTAGGAGCAGACTTGGGTCAGGGCTTATTTCAGTTTAATTTTGAGGCTGAAGAGGAACTGCAGGCGGTGCTGATGAACGGTCCATACCATTTTGATGGGTGGATGCTCGCGTTGGTGAAATGGGAGCCTATCATATCATCTACTTATCCCTCCGCAATCAACTTTTGGGTTAAGGTAACGGGTATTCCCATGCATCTTTGGGAAGAAGCGACTTTGAGAGCAATAGGTAAGAAGGTGGGTATTCTCAGGGAGATTGATGAGGAGACTGGAAGTTTCTGTGTGACTGTTAATGGCTTTAATCCTCTCCTTTTCAAGATGGTTGTTCCCTTTGAGTTTGGAGATGAGGTTATTGTCTCCCTTGAGTATGAGAAGCTGACAGGTTTTTGTGAGCATTGTTCTCGTCTAACTCATGATGTGCGTGAGTGCCCAGAATTGAAGAAGGGAGCGGGGGAGCAGGTCGCGGAACAGCAAGTGGATAAACGGTTTGTTCTGAAACATCATCTTCAGGGTAAGCAAGGGGGATTCAAAAGTGAAGGTGGTTGGGAGAAACCAAGGAAGCATGTTAAGAGGGCTTTGGATTTCCAGGGTCACGAGGGTATGCACGGAGATGGGGGTGCTTATGGTTCCCGATATCAAGAAAGGTTCCAAGGTTCAACGTGGGGACAGAAAAAACAGTTTACAGCTGTGGAGTCTAGTGGCTCTGGTGGACAGAGAGGTTCGCAGATGCTAAGTGGTGAGTTAGAGGGACAGGTTCCTTCCTTCAATCTGAATCGAAAGGGTATGGGACCTGTGTGGCCAAAACCGTTGTATAAGGTCAAACAGGGGAGCGCGGTGAAACAGAATGCTGTTGCAAAGAGATCCCAAGAGGAAGAGGATGCGGTTGGGAGAGGTTCCACTTCTCAGGCTGTTACGGTTGCTCCGGAAGAGACTCTCACCGGATTGGTCAAGGAGGGAGAGGAGACTGGCTTTATGGAGGAGAATGATGACTTGTTGGAGGAGGGAGAATATCCCGAAGGTGATGATGCGGTTATACCTGATACTGAGTTGGGTAAGGAGGACGACACTCTCACCGAGCAGGGTACGGATTCACAGTCGGATATGACTGGTGATTCACAAGGTAAACCTCCTGTTTTAGTCTTGCCGGATTCGGTTTTGGGTCTTGTTAATAACGCTTTGGCTGATGTTAAGCTAGTGGATCCGGTAATACATAGGGTGAGACTTAATAGGCCTAATGTTAGAAAGGGTGTTAGTGGTTCAGGAATAGTTGCTAAAAATGTTGTTAGGACTTTGGCTTCTCCGGGGAAACGGTTATTGGCTAAGGCGTTATCTAAACCTGCAGGTGCAGGAAAAAAACAGAAGAGTCAGGGGAGGCAAGATATTCCCTTGAGAGGTAAACCAGCGGATGGTAGTCGTCAAGTCAAGAAAGGGACGGTGGCTCTCCCGAAACCACCGGCGCACACGTGAAGATCCTGAGTTGGAACTGTCAGGGCATTGGGGTTGATCTGACAGAGAAGTATTTGGGTGATTTATGGAAGCAACATCGACCAGACATTTTATTTTTATCAGAAACTAAGAAATGTTTTTCTTATTTGCAAAAGTTTCAGAATAAGTTTGGTTTTAATAATTTGTATACTGTTGAACCCTGCGGGACAAGTGGTGGTTTAGCATTATTTTACAAAGATGAAATAAAACTCTCAGTTCTTTATGATTGTGATCGCATTATAGATGTACAAGCTTTCTTTGGCCAACAATTAGTTTATATGTCTTTTATTTATGGGGATCCGGTCCCCCAAAATCGAGTAAAAGTATGGGATAAATTATCGGATATCGGGTCTTTCCGTGTTGATCCGTGGTTTATGATTGGTGATTTCAATGAATTGAGTGGTAATCATGAGAAAAGGGGAGGTGCTTTGCGTCCAGCCTCTTCTTTTGTGCCTTTTAATTCCATGATCCGACATTGTGGGATGTTAGAGTTTCCTTGTTATGGTGAGCATTTATCATGGAGGGGTAATCGGTGCAATAACCAGGTTGTTCGGTGCCGGTTAGATCGTGCTTTGGGTAATGAGGACTGGCAAGGTTTTTTCCCGAATTCCAAGGTAGACTATTTGGATATGATTGGTTCTGATCATTGTCCAATTTTGGCAACTTGTCTGAAGACACATATAAAACGGAATCGGCAATTCCGTTTTGACAAATGCTGGTTGGGGAAGGATGGATTATCCGGGGCAGTTGAGTCAGGTTGGAATCGTACTATAAATTTCCGGCCTACGGGCTTTGTGGATAAAATAAAGAATTGCAGGAATTCGATTTCTTGGTGGAGAAAGAATAATATTTTTTCTGGCCCAAGACTCATTTCGTCCTTAAAGGCGGCGTTACAGGAGGCGAAAATGGATGATTCAATTTCTCAGGAGGAAATTCGAGGTATAGAGAGGAAATTAAAAGAAGCATATCGGGATGAGGAGTTATATTGGCAACAAAAGAGTAGGAAGTTCTGGTTAAGGGTTGGGGATAAGAATACAAAATTTTTCCAAGCTTCTACTAAACAGCGTCGGGTAAGAAATAGGATCATTGGTCTTTTTGATACAGATAATGTATGGAATGAATCGGCTTCAGGTATGGAGAATATTGCTACAAAATATTTTGAGGACCTTTTTAGGAATTCAGATGCTCAAGGTGTGTCAGAGATGTTACAGGAGGTTACCCCTTTAATATCGGATACTATGAATAGAGATCTAATTCGGGATATTTCTGAAGCCGAAGTTCGGAAAGCTCTGTTTGCTATGCACCCGGAGAAGACACCAGGACCTGATGGTATGACGGCCTTGTTTTTTCAACGATTCTGGTCTTCCTTAAAAGGGGATTTAGTGGCTCTAGTCAGAGAGTTTTTCCGTTCAGGACGTTTTGACCCGTGTTTAAATGAGACGAATATTTGTCTTATTCCTAAAGTTGATCGTCCGCAGCGGATGGCGGAGTTTAGGCCGATAAGTCTTTGTAATGTGAGCTATAAAATTATTTCTAAGATCCTGTGTTTTCGGCTTAAGCGGTTTCTCCCATCTTTGGTTTCCGAAACTCAGTCGGCTTTTGTTTCGGGTCGTTTAATAACGGATAATATATTGGTTGCGCAGGAGATGTTTCATGGGTTAAATACTAATAATAGGTGCAAGTCGGAATTTCTGGCTTTCAAAACGGATATGAGTAAGGCTTATGACCGTGTAGAATGGGCTTTTTTAGAGGCAGTCATGGTTAAGTTAGGGTTTGATCGGAATTGGATCTCTTGGATCATGTGGTGTGTATCTTCGGTGTCGTATCAAGTTCTTCTTAATGGTCAACCCCGGGGTTTTATTAAACCACAGCGGGGTCTTCGTCAGGGGGACCCGTTGTCACCGTACTTGTTTATACTCTGTACAGAGGTTCTGATAGCGAATATCAAAAAGGCAGAACGGGAGAAAAAGGTAACGGGTATCACAATCGCCCGGGATAGTCCTACCATTTCGCATTTGTTGTTTGCTGATGACAGTCTTTTCTTCTGTAAAGCAGAGGCGACAGAATGTCAGACGGTCATGGAAATTATCAGGAATTACGGCAAAGCCTCAGGACAAGAGGTTAATTTAGAGAAATCATCTATAATGTTTGGCAAGAAGGTTCCTACTGAGATAAGGGATCAGTTGAAGTCAGTTATTGGTATTACCAAAGAGGGAGGTATGGGATCTTATTTGGGCATTCCTGAAAGCCTCCAGGGTTCAAAAAATAAGGTTTTTGGATATGTCAAGGATCGATTGGATGATCGTGTCAATGGTTGGAATGCAAAGCTTTTATCAAAAGGTGGTAAGGAGATTATGATTAAATCGGTGGCTTTGGCACTTCCCACGCATGTGATGTCCTGCTACAAATTGCCGCAAGAGTTGACATCTAAATTAACGAGTGCTATTTCCACTTTTTGGTGGAAATCCAACGATAAGGCTCATGGTTTACATTGGGTGGCTTGGGATAAACTATGTAAGGATAAGTGTGATGGGGGTCTAGGTTTCAGAGCCTTGGAACAATTTAATGATGCTATGTTAGCAAAACAGTATTGGCGTTTAATTCAACACCCGACGTCATTAATGGCGAGGGTTTTGAAAGGCCGATATTTTAGCAATAAACACCCGCTTATGGCCAAAAAACCTTCTAATCCCTCCTTTGCCTGGAGGAGTATTTTTTCAACGAAAGATTTAGTGGAATATGGAGCGCGATGGGCGGTAGGTTCGGGTAGTTCTATTTCGGTTTGGAGAGATCCATGGATTCCGGATATTAGACCACGTCCTGCCAATGGTCGGGGACGACTCTGGTTACCGAGCTTGATGGTGAACCACTTAATTAATCCTGTCACGAAGGATTGGCACTTGCCTACTCTAGAAGAGTTTCTGGATCCGGGGGATATACCGATTATTCGGCGTATGTCGGTCAGTAAGGTCCAGCAACGGGATCGGTTACTATGGCATTTTACCAAGTCAGGGAAGTATACGGTTAAATCAGGTTATAGATTAGCCAGAGAACTGATGACGGAAGTCGAATACGGACCAACATGTATGGCCCTCAGGGCCCAGGTGTGGAAGCTGGATGTTCCCCCAAAGGTCCAACATTTTTTCTGGCAGATTGCGTCGGGCACCCTCCCAGTGCTCGAACGACTTGCGTATAGGGGTATCCGGTGTGATACACTCTGCAAACGGTGTGGGGCTGCACCAGAAACTATCAATCATGCTCTCTTTGAGTGCCCTCGCTTGCTCGATGTTTGGGAGTTGTCCCTAGTTTCGTTAGTCCCCGATGGCTTTCCATTTGCTTCAATTTATGCAAATTTAGACTTTATTTTTTGGCGGGCAGCCTCTCAGTCGGGGGATTCGGATGTAGCTAATCGTCTTCCTTGGATACTTTGGACATTATGGAAAGATAGGAATAAAAAAGTTTTTCAGGGGTTACAGGCCGAGCCGACGGAAATTCTACACCAGGCGAATAATGATAAATTACTATGGGAAGAAGCAAAATCCTATTCGGATAGGTATTTGCATACTACGCCTCTGGTGGAGGATAGGGGAGCTTTTCCTCGATGTCAGATTGATGGTTCTTGGAAAGGGTCAGATGCTATGCAGGGTCTAGGATGGTGGTGTTGTAGTGATGATGATGCGACTCTCCTCTTGGGAGCACGGAGTCAGAGATGCGGTCCTACATCCTTACATGCAGAGCTACAAGCCTTGATTTGGGCTATGGAGTCACTCTTGGCGGCTGGAGTTGGATGTCAAAGCTTTGAGACAGACTGTGCAGAATTGGTGGCGATGGTGCAGACGCCTGACGATTGGCCATCTTTTTCGAACCTGTTAGAGGAGTTTCTTGTGCTCAGACCATGCTTTTCCTCGTTCTCCCTGATCAGGATCTCTAGAGAGCTCAATGTAAGGGCAGATTGTCTAGCCCGTTCTTCAAGATTGATTTCCTCTGAAATTTCCTTTGTAAACTCTTTTCCTCCGGTTTGGGCAACCAATCTTGGAGTTATTTTTTAATTTGATTAATGTTTGGTTGAAAAAAAAAAAAAAAAAACAGAATTATTTTAGATGCCTTTATTTCCATGATTTGTTTTTTTTTTCATAAGAAAAAAATAGAAGATGAAATCATAGAAATTAATATAGAAATAGATATTTTTCACAACTCTATTAATTAGTCTCTCAAGATGTCAATTTATCGAAAAAATTGGATCGTCAACAGACGGCAAATTTCGCTCTGGCTGACCGCTTCACCAGATTCAAGGGCATGTTACCTCTTGCTTGGAGGCAATTTCTGATTCGATGACCGAATTGTCATCTCACACAATGCGTACGCTGACAGAATGGATCTCTTTTCATTAGAGCATACCATGCATGCGACGCACTTTGGACTTTGGTGGGTTCGTCCCATAATTTACCGCGTAGCAAGCACCAGCTCAAACGTCGACCAGTCGTCTCACAGTCTAGCAGAAGCTTAGCTTGTGGTAGAGTTCCCACCAGGGCAGACAACACCTGAGACCGAAACTTTGCTCCCGAGTGTTCCACAAACCACTGCTCCACCCGCAAGTGAAAATCTTACCCCGGTAGGAGCCATGGCGGCTACACTTCCGCCTGTTACTGTCCAAACTCTATCCCGAGTGGGAGGAGGCGTCCTCCGGGAAAGCGTGGCTCTGGGGATCGCATCTTATCCCAAAATACATAGAATGCAGAATAAGATCCGGCCTATGCAATCCAGTGTGCATAGCGCAACCATTTCGGCACGAAACATTTCATGGGTGATTGAGAAGTCAAAGCAAACACTTTTTTTTTGGTTGTGATAGCAAGAGTTCGCGTAATAGATACGCGAAAGGTTAAGTTTACGAGCTACGAAGGTAAAGGAGATCCGATAACACATCTTAAAACCTTCTTGCTCAAGGCAAGTCGAGTAAACTTCGAGCCTTACGAGGAAGATGTCGGTTACTGCAAGCTGTTTGCAGAAACCCTCTATGTACCAGCCTTACTATGGTTCACATCTTTAGCAGCAGGCTCGATTGATAGTTTTCTGGAGCTGTCAACTTCTTTCATGAAACAGTATACGAGCTTGATCAAAACAGCGGTGACCGACGCCCAGCTTTGGAACCTAGGTAAAGCGGCAGGAGAATCAATCTGCTCTTATATCACAAAGTTTAAAGGAAATCCAAGTCCAAATCCCGGGGTGTCGAACTCAACTGTCCTGTCAGCCTTGAAGAATGGTATGTGGCATGAATACCGCTTCTGAGAAGAACTAGCTGTCAATTAGTTCCCCACCATCTAGGACACACTACATAGAGCTTCAAACTGGATAGTCGCAAAAGAGGAAAAGGCTGCCGCCACCCAGAAATTCAAGGCTGCTTCTAAGACGCGATTCGAAGCAGTCCCCAAGAAGTTACCTTTCCTGATGGCGAAATCCAGGATGGGGACATTCGCTGTGGATAAGTCTCCGTAAAAGAGTTCCCCTAGGAACTCGCCATCAAAACCACCTTTTTCGCGCCCCTCAAAAATTGGAGTCCTCCCGAGCAATAAATGGATTTGGGACGATAACGCGTAGTCGTACTACAAACTGCATAAAGCTAATGGGCATTCTACCAGGGACTACAAAAAGCTGCCCACTCACTAGGCGGTCAGTTTTGGCTACTTCATACATATTGGTTCTTATCCAATATCTTGGAAAACCAAGAAAAAAAGATTGTGAGTATGTCTTTAGAAAAAGCAGAATATCAGGCGATGGCGTATATCACAAAGGAGCTCAAATAGTTGAAATTTTACATACATACGAAATAGAGAAATTTTACATACATACGAAATATAGAAATTTTTTGTTTGACTTAAGGCTTTCAAATTTTAAAAGACGATCATTTGTTTGTGTTCGTTTTCACCTGTTCTCGAATCAAGTCACCTTTAACTATTAATTTCCGCGTTATTATTAAAAGTGAACACATACAGAACACAATATTTTTTGGACACACCGAGATGAGTTTTGCTCCAACGTATTTTCTCCTCTAAAAATATATCTGTAACATCTGCGAACCAATTAATGGATTTTTGGGATGGGTGTCGATCGACACCAAGGGTGATGTCGGTCGACACCAAGGGTGATGTCGGTCGACACCAACGATTTCTGGTTTGATGAAATCATTTTAAATCGTCGTTTTGGCACGGTTTGGTTTAAGTGGATCCCAAACCGAGATTTCTAAGGGAGAAATCGACCTGGGGGTTTCGGGGATTAACACTTTTAGCCGCTACGGAGAAAAGTTAGAAAGAAAAGAGAGAAGAGAGAGTGTTCTTGGGGGATTTTTGAGATTCAAGGCTTGTTTGGTGAGATCTGTCTCTGAGGAGTGGAGATCTTGTGCTAGGAACGAAGGAGAAGCTTTCTATAGTGTTGGATTCATCATTTTGGACAGAATCTTCCAGCAAAAGAGGTGAGTGCATGACCATGGTTATCTAAGCTAAGATCTTTTGTTTTCTGTGATTTGGTGCTTATGTGATTGTTTCTTTATGCTTTCCATGGTTTTTTTGTGATTGTTGCGGCTGGGTTTCGCTTCTAGGAATGCGGGGAGCGGATTGGAAGAGATTGGAGGCGAGATTCGGAGTTTCTGATCGAAGGAAATTGATGCTCGGCATCAGTGTCGATCGACACCAGTTGGGGTGTTGGTCGACACCAACGCGAGGACGGCTCGATAATTTTTGCGAGTGTCGATCGACAACATGTGGAGGTGTCGGTCGACACCCTTCTTCAGTTACGACGATGACGTGTTGCTTTGTATATTGTTTAGTTTGTTTATATTGTTTGTTGTTTGTGGTATGTAGGGATCTTATTGCTTGTGTGTATAGCCCAATAGATGGGAGGATTGTCTTACTGAGTGTTTATTAAATACTCATGCATCTCAATTTGTGTTTGCGGTGCAGGTAAAGGCAAAGTGTGATCGTGGAATCAAGGCGATGAGGAGGAGGATGATCTAGGGTCTCGTTTTTGTGATGTTGGTTATGTATGTTTATGATGTTAGAACCTTGGTTAGTGTTATGTTAGGTTGTTGGATAGAATGATTAGGAATGTTATTGCATTAAAGATATAGTGGTTTGGTCTCATTTGTATGTTTCCGCTGTGTAAAATGGTTATTGCTGGTTTAATGATGAGTTGTGGTTTGGGTTGGTTTAATTAAGTAGTATTGATATGATCCTCCCAAGGATTCGACACCCTCAAGTTGGTAGATAGATACACCTAGATCCTAAAGACGATGAAGCCTCAAGAATAAGGATGGTGGAACGAATGGTCACAAAAGAGTTGCGGAAAGACTCTTGATATACCGGTTTGATATTTCAGCCTCGCACCAAAAAGATCGGATCTCTCAGCCTCGCACCAAGGAGATTGGGGTTTTGACTATTGGAATCACACCAAGTAGTCGGTTTTGATTGTTGGAATCACACCAAGCAATCAATTTTGATTGTTGGAATCACACCAAGCAATCGATTTTGTTCACAAAGAACATAAGAGAATCACTCTCAAAGAAAAGAAAAGGTTTTGATAAAAAGTTGGATTTATTATTTCATTACTCTTACATGAGTTTATAAAGGAAAAGAAAACTTGGTAACAAAGCCAAGTACTAATTATTCTTGAAGACTAAAACATTAAAGACACTACAAAAAAAGTTGCCATTGATAGCAGAACAAGATAGCTCGAATTTTGCAAGTGCTATGAAAGATAATATTCAGAAATGTGCAACTGTATTATAGCATTTTAGAAACGCAAAGTCTTATAATAGGAGAATGGAAAGCTAAAATCCCTCATGGCGGCGAAAACTTAGAGCAAGATTATCAGTAGTATGATAATTGGAGTCTCTTAAACACTGTTTGAATTTTTTATGAATTAATTGTGTACTGTTTTGAAAATAAGAACCCTTGATCTCATAGTTAATATTTTCTCCTCCAATGGTAGGTTCTTATTTTGGGTCTCTTATTTTTGAAAATATTGTTTTTTGAAATTTAAAAATTTTAAATAGAATATAAGTGGTATAAATGTGTAAACATTTAAGATTTTATAAAATTAGAAAATAATGCATTTAATTAATTTTCAAACATACAAAACATAATATAAACAGCTTTATGATGAAAAAAAAACAACACACCATATGAGAAAGTGAGCAGGGTAAAGATAAGAAACGATACGTCACTGATCGACCATCAAAGCATCACTGACCGACCATCAAAGCATCCTTCACCAATCTACAAATAACAGAGAGAAACTGAGATCGGGGAAAAGTCGCACAAAAAAAAACATCTAGGCTCATCGAAAAGCACCGAGCAACATGATTCCACAACTATAAACACTCAACTTTCACATTTTAGCACTGGGCCAGAAAGAGTGGTGGCAACAAATACAAGACTTGCTAGTTGCTACCAATATACAATACTTCAAAACTTACAACAAATGATGACTGAACATTATATATGTCTACCAAAGTTATATCAATTACATTTCAAGTTTTGACCAGTATCTTATCTCTAACTTGCATATCCGTCTATAAAGTCCAAAATCATCAGCAATACGAACAATCAACAATTCACCACTATGGAAAAACACACACACATAGAAACACAGAACAAGAAGTACCTTCTTTTTAACAATCTTGACCAATTCCCCTAACAAGTTTTTCTCTGCAACTTGATGGTGCAAATAATCTCCACAGTTCTTCACTAACGTCTCCAAAAGCTATTAACAGAAGAATACACATAGAGAGTTAAGGAGAGAGTCAAAAACAATGCACAAAATAAACCGGCCGAGTAACCAAAAATTGACTACAAACATCATATACTGTAAGAACAAGTAGTTGAACATTAGGACTCTTATGCTATAGCCTCTTCTTAACAACTTGAACTACATATTTCGAAAACCAATAGACGCAAAAACCGTTAATCGTAGATGCGAAGTAAACTACAAATCAAAGAACTAAAACTGCGACTAATCCCATTGATGGACGCAATGATTACCTGCGACTAATCCCATTGATGGAGGCAATGATTTCAGCAGCCTGATAAGCTCTTTGTGTAATGGAAGGCCAAAGCCAACAGTTTCGATCACAAGCTCCCATTGCCTTTAACTGTAACACAGCTCTCACACTCTGCTTCTTACCTTTATCTGATAATCCTTTATCAACCGATGTTTTGGCCACTGGGTTTGTGTTGATGATCCCCAAGCTTTCGTAATCAGATTCCCCAGCTCTCACCAGGTAATAACTTGATTCAAGAAAAAAACACACACAATGTTTCTTATTAGCTCACAAAGATCACATATGATTCAAATTAGTGTCAGTTGATCTTTTCAAGAAACAAAATCAAGAACAAGAATCAGGAGCCTGGATCAACTCTTCACAAATTTGGAATCTGACCAAAACACAACATCTTCACAAGAGCCTTCAAAGCTAATTACACTTCCAAAACTTAAATCTATCAAACTCTAACTTAGTGCTAAGCAAAAGAGCGAAGATACAAATACACATTGTTGTATATAGAGAAACTAAAAATTAGGGTTTTCGAAAAAAGTGAATTACCCTTCGAATCCAAACCTTTCCTCTGATTCCAGCTCCTTCGATTTGAAACCTTCAAGCTTCTGATTCCAAATTTTTCACGTTTCGGGGATTCAATCGCAAACGAGAAGAGAGAGAGGAAAAAAGAAAAAATCGAGCTTTCCCAACTTTTTTTTATCCCTTTTGTATTTTTCTTTCGCCCAACAATATGCCGACACGTAGTGCTCTTTAAACCAAGTTTCAGTCTCTTATATAACGGGCTCTCTTAGAATCCCCTGTGAACCTGTTGATAGGGAAGGTCTTAGCAAATTTTTCGCTTACCGCTCAACACTTAGCCGAAATTTTTTAAAAATCATTTACCACCAAACAGTTTTTTCTTTTTTGTTCATAGCAAAACCTTTTATATCTTTTATTTTTTCTTTTTTCTCCAATACTCATCTCTTTGCTTTTCTAATTCTCGCTATATTCCTCTTCAGATTCTTCATCCCATGAAACAAGCTTTTCTTCACTCTTACTCTCTAATTATGTGCCGCTTGATTAATCAGATTTCTTCTTCTTCAAGATCTGATTTCTTCGACAATTTTTTTTTGCCTTCTCATGTTGTCTAAAAGTCCCTCTTATGGTGATAAAACGCTAGATCTATGATGTGTCACAAAGCAGATACTCTTGAGAATCTTTACTACTTCATGAAATTAGGGTTGAATACTAATTAGGATTGGCTAATTTTGAAGACAGATGCGAGTTGAGAAGGTTGGGTTCTTCGATGTAGCATTTATTGGTTGTGAGGCTGAAGCGTGTTGGGTTCGCAAAGTGTTGTTCAGAAACTGGAGACTTGGAAAAGAACTAAAGACGCAAGTGTTGTTCTATTCGTATGTCTCATGGAGACTATAATTAATCAGGTGCCTTTTTTTTCTTTTTAATCTCCACTTATGTCAATTATCATGTTAGCCATTTAGCTTGCATCAATATGTTTTGTTTTCTCCTGGGTTAGAAATTTTGAAGTGATTTATGTTATGTAAACTGATGATGCTTTCATGCCCTCCAAGTGTTCGACGAATTGCCTCATTATTGGCTTGGCTTGTTTCTTAGCATTGTTTGGCGTTCTGTAAGCTGATTCCTGTCAGATATATTTCATTTGATATTAGTATTATAATAAATTTAACAAATTTCAGTAGTTTGTCACATCTTGACTTTAAAAAATCATGGATCAGCTCGAGCTGAAGAAACGGGGACGAGTGGCCGTATAAAGCAAGCCAAAGGCGGCTGAACTCCGGAAGAGTTTAGTATTAGCTAGTCATTGCTTTGACAATTATAACTTGCGATTCACTAGTTCCAAAATCAAGATGTGAGATTTCTTACTTGATGCAGGAGGAGACATTGAGACAAGCAGTTAACATGTTAAGATGTAAGTCTTTACGTCTCTATCCCAAAGATGTGTAATCATCGTTTGAGATTGATTTCTATTTTTTTTTTTTTTTTACAGTTTGGAGCTTTCAAGTTGTCAAAAGATGGTTTTCTAATGCTCCAGTTTACTCCTTCAGCTAGAGTACAACAAAAGGATTTGAGCAAGAAACAGGTTTGGTTTATCTCTTAACTTCACATGATCCATTGATAGGATTTTAAGCTTTCACTATGTTCTGTGACATTGTTCTTTGGTTATATTATTTACATGGATCAGTTTAGCATCCTCTTCTTTTTTTTAATATTATTATGTATGAAAAGAAGATGAATTGGATCATGCAGGGGTAACTAAAGCCACAACCAAGAACTTGACATTCTTCAATGCTTGTATACTGAATTACGTATAGGGGAAAGCAGGATATGGAGAAGGCAGTGGGAATTGCTTGGAATGAGACCCTATGTTCTTGGAGGGCGAGAAAGAGCAAACCAATGCAGTAGCTCCTTCGTTAGTCCATCTCAATTGCAGTACTTATGATGTTTTGTGCGACTATGTTTAAACATATGGTTTTATATGATGAACTACTTTGTAAAATTACAGTTATGTATCGTTTAATGATCTATAGAATGACACATGCTTTTAACAAATAGATTTGTAGCATATAATTAATTGAATTACTAATATATATATATTTATATATATAGCAATTCATTATTTTATAGTGTGTAGCACATAAAAAAACGCTATTGTAGGTTGTGACCCTATTATAGCTGGGGCAGAGATGCGTTTGATAATTCACTATCAACTCTTGGTGCATGTATCTCTTCCTCCAAGGTGCATGTATCTCTATTTTCGTCATTCTTCTTTGGCCACAAAATAAAGTGATTATTTTGGCATTTCTTGGACTTGAATTAGACTTAAAGTGGGCTGGACTTGATAGACATCATCCCCAATATAATTTCTCATGCTCTCTTTGGCCATAAACTCTTTAATAGGCCCATTTAGTGCATTCCTTAGCAGATTAGCTTTTGCTCTAGTCATTGGTCCTTCAGGTACAAGCAATGGTTCCTCAGGTACAAGCTCCTCTGGTACAAGCAATGGTTCATCAGGTTTAGGCTCAACTAAAAGTTCCATCTATGATCACATCATCCCCCTCCTCTTGAAAAGGATTTGACCTCAAATCAGGATCATCTGCCACAAAAGGAACTAAATCAGAAACATTAAAGCTTGACCTCACATTGTAGTAACCTTGATGATCAATTTGGTAGTCATTGTCATTGATCTTTCTTTTGATCTCAAAGGGTCTATCAATTCTAGGCATGAGTTTTGACTTCCTTTCAGGTGGAAACCGTTCTTTCCTTAAGTGAACCCACACTTGGTCTCTGGGTTTAAATACCATCTTGCGCCTTTTTTGTTGGCTTGTTTTCATACTGCTTTGTCTTCTCCTCGATGTTTATTCTTGCTTTCTCATGGATCATGATGTTGTTGATGGCTCTACAATCCACACACATGTGCCAACTTCCATTCGTTTTGGGCACAAGTAGGACTAGGACCGCACATGGGCTCATGCTCTCTTTGATGTCCCTTCTCCACGAGTTCATTAACTTCCCTTTGAAGCTCCAATGTCTCGACGGGGTTAGTCCTGTAAGCTGGTCGGTTTGGAAGTGATGCACCGGGAACAAATTCTATTTGGTGTTCAATACCAGAGATAGGTGGTAAGCCTTTTGGATTGTCCTCTGGGAGTACGTCCTTAAAATCCTGCAAAATCAGAAAAACCGGTGCAAGATCAGAAAAACTCATGAGAGTTTCTTTGTAAACAAACATAATGAAATGCTGCTTTGAAAATAAAGCTCTCTTAACCTCTCCTTTTCTCACAAAGAAATTTGAATGCCTCACGGGTTTTCTCTCACAGACCTTTGACTTGGTTTTTCTCAAACTCTCGCTCTCTTTTTGGTGAATTGTGTTTGTGGGGTCGCTCATGGTGCTTGTTTCCTTCCTTTGCTTGAGAATCAACTGATCTTGATAAAATTCATGAGGTGTCAATGAAACTAAGATGATTTTCTTGCCTTTGAACTCAAAAAAATAACGGTTGGTGAAACCATCATGGCTTGTTCTCCGATCATATTGTCATGGTCTTCCTAGAAGAATATGACTAGCCTCCATAGGTAGAACATCACACAAAACATCATCCTCATATTTCCCAATGACAATAGGAACCTTTAATTGGATACTAACCTTCATTTCACCATCATCATTAAGCCATTGTAGCTTACGTGGCTTTGGGTACTTCTCCGTAGTCAGCCCAAGCTTCATAAACATTGTTTCACTCGCCACATTAGTACAACCCGCCATCAATTATGAGACAACATACCTTATCTCGGACATGGCACCTTGTATGAAATAGATTCTCCCTTTGCTCATGTTCCACAATCGCAGTTTGAACACTAAGTGATCTCCTTGCCACCAATATCTCGCCTTTTGATGGAATTTCTTCAAATTCTTCTAGTGAATCAGAAACCACCTCTTCATTTGCTGATTCGAACTCTCCATTATCCAAGAGAATCATGGTTCTTCTATTGGAGCACTCATGTGCATAGTGTCCTCTCCCATGACACTTATAACACGTCACATCACGATCTCGGTTCTGGTAGCCTCAGCTTTGTCCTTGGTAACTTGATTGGCAAAAATTGGCTTCGCTTCAGCCTTTGGAAGAGCAACTGACTTTTCTTCCTTCTGGTAACTTGTTTTTGGGTTAAATGAACCAACACCATAAGTTATCTGCGTAGAACTTTTTCTCTTGAGTTGCTTTTCCACCAAGATTGCTTTATGTAACATCTCTTCAATCTCCACATAATGCTCCATCTCAAGCCTATCCTGGACATCTCGGTTCAACTCACTCATGAATCTAGCCATATTCGCCTCTCGGTCCTCAACCACATCAGCTCTTATCAAAAGAATCTCCATCTCTTGATAGTAATCCTCCACACTTCGACTTCCATGAGTCAGTCTCCTTAGCTTTTGATGCAGATCGCGATGGTAATGGCCAGGAACGAACCTTCTCCTTATGATAGCCTTCATCTCAGCCCAAGTCTTAACCGAATATTCGCTATTACGTCTTTGTGAAGTCACCAACTGATCCCACCAGCTAAGCGCATACTCACTAAACTCAATAGCCGCCATTCACACCTTATTGTTCTCGGAATAGTGCTGAAAATTGAAAACTTTTTCTACCTTCTTCTCCTAGTCCAAGTAGACATCTGGATCGTTCTTCCCAATGGATGGTGGGATTTTAAACTTCATTCCTCCAATGTCGTCATTGTTTCTTTGTCTGCCTTCTCGCACACGTCTATGTATCCTTTGGCCTCCTTGAGATGAGTTTCCACTACGACTGTAGTATTTGTCAGATCCTTCATCTCTTGGTAGTCTTAACTGTTCTCCTACTCCCCTCGGTTGATTAGGCAAATTTTGTGGTTGCCATTGTTGTGCTTCTGCTTGAACTTCGTCCAATCTTTTATAGACGACATTCATCTCAACCCTCAACAACCGCTGCATTTCTCCCAACAACGGTTCCATTTGGATATTTGGAATTCTCCCGAGTTGTTCTACTTCATGGTTCTTATTTTCTCCGTCAGCCATATTAAAGAAACCTGTAAAATGGACAACCTACAAGTTCCCAGCCCCAATCAGTTGCCAGACATCGGTTTTCCTATCGAGCTTCTCCATCTTGCAGTGCATGTGATGAGGGAACCCAAAGATGTCGCACAAATCTAACATGGAGATGGTAAAGTGTTGCTTGCGCAAGAAAAAGCTGATGGAACACTGCTCCGCTAAAGAATCAGAATAATCAAACATTTCCACATGGACAGTAGCTAAAAACTCGCGTGCAAGCTGCTCATGTAAGTCCCATGCCTTCTCAGCAAAAGTACCAAACCCCATGTTGTGCACCAACTCATCAAAATCAGTTAGCATGGCAACCTACCCAGCAGTTCTCGGTCAGCAAATCGAGTTGGTTCTATCTTACACTGATCACGTGTTTTAAACCATTTGGTATCCTCAGCATTCCAGACCCTTGTCGTTGGCTCGTCAGTTAGAGTAATCATTGGCTCCTTACCTCTGCGTCGTCGCTTAGACGTTTCCTGGAGAGAGCATCAAGTGGAGAGAAATCATAATGAGGGTGTTCGTGGGCCTAATGTGAGCCCATTAATATGTTGTTTCTACTTCATAGTTTCATCATATCTTTAAAGTGTATGTTATTATGTTAGGAAGCGTATGTTACGGACCCATAAAAATGTTACATTCATATCCGTAAGTATGAATGCATGGCTTAAGGCATGTCCAACTCCCGACCAATTTACTTGTCTTATTCATATATATCATTGACCATGATACAAAAAAAAATGTGAGCCCATTCATATTTTGTTTTGTACCTTAGGCCTAATGTGAGCCCATTTATAAATTTGTTTTTATTTATTAATCGAAGTTGTATATATATACTTGTATTCATTCATTTGTTAAAAAATACTTGATTTGATGCACATGATTTTGTAGGTGTTAAACTGTATGATAGGTATGTGGGATGTTATCAAAGAAATTCCTAATTTGGATGATGGTTTGTGTTATGAGGCCATGACACTGGTTCATAGTTTAGGTATGAAATATAGATTCGTTCATATGTCTATAGCAAATCGCAAGGGATGAATTCTAAAAAACCTCCGTAAAACATGAGACTAAAGTTGAATGCATCAACAAAAATTGAAGATGGTTTTCTTTTTCAAATTAGCAATACCTTATGAGCTCTCTTTTTATTTTATTTTTGATTTAAAATAATCAATTTTTTATTATTTTAAATTATTGAATGAAAGCTGAACAAGAGATATATCACGAAAAAAATGCAAAAATCATAAAATTTACATATTTTACTTTCCTATGGCGGGTATTATATATATATATATGTGATTTATTTTCCTCCCTCATTTGTTCTCCATCTCCACACTAGCCGCCGCCTTCCACGTACGTTCTTCCTCGTTTGTTTTTAGCCGTCGTCGTTGCTAACCTACAGTTACTCAGCACCTCCATCTGCTCCAAAAGCCTAAGATCTCCTATTTTTTTTTTACTCTTTTCCTTCTTTCTCGTGTTTCCCTTTGGATAGGGTAATTTCCCTTTTTATACTGGAGAGTGAAGACCATAAACCCTATTTTTTTTGTTAGCAAAAATAATTTTGTTCGTGGGCCTAATGTGAGCCCATTAATATTTTGTTTCGACTTCATAGTTTCATCATATTTTTAAAGTGTATGTTATTATGTTAGACAGCGTATGTTCTGGACCCATTAAAAATGTTACATTCATATCCGTAAGTATGAATGCATGGCTCAAGGCCTGTCTAACTCCCGACCAATTTACCTGTCTTATTCATATATATCATTGATCATGATACAAAAAAAAATGTGAGCCCATTAATATTTTGTTTTGTACCTTAGGCCTAATGTGAGCCCATTTATAATAGAAGTTGTATATATATACTTGTATTCATTCATTTGTTAAAAATACTTGGATTGGTGCACATGATTTTGTAGGTGTTAAACTGTTTGATGGCATGTGGGATGCTATCAAAGAAATTCCTGATTTGGATGATAGTTTGTGTTATGAGGTCATGACACTGGTTCATTGTTTAGGTATGAAATATGGATTCGTCCATATGTCTATAGCAGATCGCAAATGATGGATTCTACAAAACCTTCGTAAACCATGAGACTGAAGTTGAATGCATCAACAAAAATTTAAGATGGTTTTTTTTATTTATATTTTTTTGTTTTCAAATTAGCAATACCTTATGAACTCTCTTTTTATTTTATTTGCATCAACAAAAATTTAAGATGGTTTTTTTTTTTTTATAATTTTTTGTTTTCAAATTAGCAATACCTTATGAACTCTCTTTTTATTTTATTTTTGATTTAAAACATTTCTTCCTTTTAAATACAATCAACTTTTTTGTTGTTTTTAATTCTTGAATGAAAATTGAACAAGAGATATATCACAAAAAAAAAAAAATGCAAAAGAATCGTAAAATTTACATATTTTACTTTCCTATGGAGGGTATTAGGGTGAATATATATATATATATATATATATATATATATGATTACTTTACCTCCCTCATCTGTTCTCCATCTCCACACTAGCCACCGCCTTCCTCGTTTATTATTAGCTGCCGTCGTTGCTTCCTCGTAAGTTTTTCACTTCAGCTCCACATTTTTATGTTATTATATGATTTTGTGTCTTTATATAATACATGTTCTCCATCCTCGTACATGCTTGTTCTCCATCTCCACACTAGCCACTGCCAGTGCATCCTCGAACGTTATTTTTATAAAAATAATTGTTCTATAAAAACGTATGAAGATACATGTTTCTCCATCCTCGTACATGCTTGTTCTTCTTTGTGTCTTTATATAATACATGGTTGTTCTCTAGTTGATGATGTGTTTATGTGTAAATGTTGTTATATGATGATGTTTCTCTCTATAAACTGTGGGAATTCCTCTGGGATTATTTTCTCGAGCCCCCAGGTTGGTAACCTACGGTTACTTAGCACCTCTATCTGCTCCACAAGCCTAAGATCTCCCATTTTTTTTTCTCTTTTCTTTTTTTCTCGTGTTTCTCTTTGGATAGGGTATTTCCCTATTTATACTGGAAAGTGGAAACCATAAACCCTAATTTTGTTTGTGGGCCTAATGTGAGCCTATCAATACTTTGTTTCTACTTCATAGATCATATCTTTAAAGTGTATGTTATCATGTTAGGCAGCGAATGTTACAGACCCATAAAAAATGTTACATTTCATATCCGTAAGTATGAATGGATGGCTCAAGACATGTCCAACTCTCGACCAATTTACCTGTCTTATTCATGTATATCATTGATCATGATACAAAAAAAAAAAATGTGAGTCCATTAATATTTTGTTTTGTACCTTAGGCCTAATGTGAGCCCATTTATAAATTTGTTTTTATTTATTTATCGAAGTTGTATATATATACTTGTATTCATTCATTTGTTAAAAATACTTGATTTGATGCACATGATTTTGTAGGTGTTAAACTGTTTGATGGCATGTGGGATGCTATCAAAGAAATTCCTAATTTGGATGATGGTTTGTGTTATGAGGCCATGATAATGGTTCAAAGTTTAAGTATGAAATATGGATTCGTCCATATGTGTATAGCAGAACACAAGGGATGGATTCTACAAAACCTTCGTAAACTATGAGACTGAAATTGAATGCATCAACAAAAATTGAAGATGGTTTTTTTTTTTTTAATTTTTTCGTTTTCAAGTTAGCAATACCTTATGAGCTCTCTTTTTATTTTATTTTTGATTTAAAACATTTCTTCCTTTTAAAAATAATCAGCTTTTTTTGTTGTTTTTAATTCTTGAATGAAAGTTGAACAAGAGATATATCACAAAAAAAAATACAAAAGAATCATATAATTTACGTATTTTACTTTCCTATGGCAAGTGTGAGGGTGAATATATATATATATATATGATTTATTTTTCTCCCTCATTTGTTCTCCATCTCCACACTAGCCGCCGTCTTCCTCGTACGTTCTTCCTCATTTGTTATTAGCCGTCGTCGTTGCTTCCTCGTAAGTTCTCCACTTCATCTCCACATTGTTATATTATTATATGATTTTGTGTCTTTATATAATATATGTTCTCCATCCTCGTATATGCTTGTTCCCCATCTCCACACTTGCCACCGTCGGTGCATCCTCGTACGTTCTTTTTTTTAAAAATAATTGTTATATAAAAACGTACGAAGATACATGTTTCTCCATCCTCGTACATGCTTGTTCTTCTTTGTATCTTTATATAATGGGACATTTATTCAGATGTTATACATTTTAGGTAATATTACCAAAATCTACAAAAAAAAGATTTTACTACTAGAATATTTCGGCTATTTTCAAAATACCAGCGTGCCCTTGTTTTATGTTACCGGAAAAAACGTTGTTACAAAAATGTCATTGCCACGTCAAACACCACGTCAGAAATCGCTGACGTGTATTAAATAACTCAGTCGTAACGCGTTATAGAGGTAATGACGGCTAAGTTAGAGGTATGTTGCGGCTGATTTATGGAAAAAACATTTGAGTAAGATCAGACGGCTGACTTAGAGCATAACTCAGCCACACGTTACAGCTGAGTTTTCACCGGATGGTTGAGTTGTCAAAATTTTGGCTAAGTTAGAGCATAACTCAACCGTCCTTACGGCTGAGTTATTACCCGATGGCTGAGTTGTCAAAATTTTGGCTAAGTTATCAATACGACACGACTGAGTTATCGTATTTCCAGCTAGCTGAGTTATGAAAAACAGCTGACTTATGAGATGTAGTTTCGGCTGAGTTATGGTTAAATTCTATAACTCAGCCGTCAAAGGCTGACTTATCGTTCAACTCGGCCATTTGACGGCTGACTTAGAAGCAAAAGATAATTACTAGAATGTTATTCAGTTACGGCTGACTTATGAAACAATACGGCTGAGTTACATATTTTCAGTTGACGCAGCGGCTGAATTTGGCAGCCATTTTTCTGTTTTTTAATTACTGTAATGTTATTCATGTTGTGACTGAGTTTTAATTTATTTCGTGGCTGAGTTATATTAAGGCTGAGTTATTATTTCTTTAATGGCTGACTTACCACGTCGGACGCATCATCCATGTCAGCATTCCATGTCATCATCTTTCTTCTCTGGAAATACGAAATGTCGTTCCTTCGATTCTTCAACTGGTTATTAAGTGAACTATTTACCTTATATATCCTTGTTCTTCTACTTCTTCTTCACTTTCTACTTCACCTTGTTCTTATACTTCTTCTTCACTTTCATCTTCACCTAGTTCTTTCTACTTCTTCTTCACCTTGTTCTTCATTTTCTTTCATGGATCCAGTTCCGGTACTAGTTGTTTCCGGTAATTGGGTAAAGAAACAGAGATATGTATTTAACACCGACGATAAAGGGTATATAGTTGTGCAGATCGATGGTGGCACAACATACGACAAGCTTGTGGAACTTGTTCTTGAAGACTACGGATTGGACGCGTTTAAACATGAGCTAAAGCTGAGCTACATGTTCTCGAACAAGGCACTGAAACTACTGGCACAGGATACTCCACCAGTTTTTGTCTCCAATGATCGACAATTGTAATGTTTTTTGGGGCTATGGAAAACCGATCAGCTACGTCTCTGTGTGGAGTTTTCGGCTAAAGAGTGTACAAAATCTAGTGGAGCTAGAGGAAGTATGATACATCCAAGCAGTTCTAACTCAAAAGTAGAATCTACCTATGAAGTGGACGGTGGAGGATTTGAAGGCACTTGTTATGATTATAGTAAGATCGAAGAAAACGAAGAAGAAGAAGAAGCTGTCGAAGAAGCAGCTGACGAAGAAGAAGACGATGAATTTTCAACCCGATTTAATTTTTTCGATGACTCCGATGGTGCGTCATTTGATGATGATAACTTTTCTGTCTTGGGCGAGCCTCCGAATAAAGACAAACTGGATAATCCAACTCTGCCTCCGAATAAAGAAGAAGATTCACCGACTCCGCCTCCTAAGAAGAGAGCTCATAACAACGATAATGCCGGATCGACTATAAACCCAGAGGCTTTTAGGTTGGCGTTGTCAACGCTAAAAATTTCTGTAGGACAACGATACAGGAGCAAAGCCGAGTTCCAGAATCGCGTGAAACTTATTTCGGCGAGGGGTATCAAATCCAAGAATGGTGGTTGCGCGGTGTTGGGTTGAAGGATGTCTTTGGAGAGTTCGTGCATCTCGACAAGGGGATGAGCCGGATTTTCATGTTCGTTTATACGATTCGGAACACTCATGTTCTGTGACGGAACGTTCTAATCGATCCCGTCAAGCAACAGCTGGTGTATTGGCAGGTCTTTACAGGGACTATCTTGGTGATCTTGGTCCGGAAGTTAAACCTAAAAGTGTCGGAGTCATTTTCAACAAGCAATTTAGCATGAAGGTAATTACTCTGTCTCGGCTGACTTATTGACATAATGGCTGGCATATCATTACTTTATGGCTGAATTATTAATTAATATCGGCTGACGTAATGATTTTATAAGGTTGATTGATATGAATGTCTTGACTGAGTTATTTACTTATTATGGCTGATTTTTTGATTCTCTACGACTCACTTATATGAATGTATTGATTTAGTTATTTATATTTTATGGCTGATTTATTAATTTGTTGGTGTCAACAGATGGGTTATTGGAAGGCATATCGGTTGCTGCGGTTTGCAAGGGAGATCGATCAGGGAACTCCTAAGGATAGTTTTAGTGAATTGCCTTCTTACCTATACATGGTAAGAAGGGAAAATCCAGGTACAATCACTCGTCTCCAAATAGATGATGAAGAAAGATTTAAATATGTTTTTATTGCTTTTGGTGCGAGTGTTGCAGGGTTTGCTTTCATGCACAAAGTTATTGTTGTCGACGGTACGTTTCTCCATGGTAGTTACAAAGGGACGCTTCTTACAGCCCTAGCTCAGGATGGTAACTTTCAAATTTTCCCAATAGCTTTCGCTATTGTTGACACTGAAAATGATGAGTCTTGGCGTTGGTTTTTTACACAACTCAAAAATGCCCTCTTGATTGGGGTAAACTAAAAGTTCGTGGTTCCTCCTCCTCTTAATCGGTTTTAAAAAGTGAATTCCATTGTACTGTCGTCTCGTCTTCCTTATGAACTCTGAACTTTTTTCTTTTGATTTCTTTTTATAATGTTTAGTATTAATATAATTTAACCGGTATTACGATATCTCAGCCATTACGGATTTATAAATCACTATAACTCAGCTGTCAAATGACCTTTCGTTTTCCCGTAAATATTATAACTCAGCCGCCAAGTCATATATATCATCCATTTACTTACAAATTGTTTCTTGTGATAACTTAGCCATAACTCACTATAACTCAGCCATCACATGACCTTTCGTTTTCCCGTAAATATGTTAACTCAGCCGTAAAGTTATATATATCATCCATTTACTTATAGATTGTTTCTTTTGATAACTCAGTCATAACTCACTATAACTCAGCCGTCACATGACCTTTCGTTTTCCCGTAAATTTGTCTGACTCTCTTTCATCTTACATATGTCTGACTCTCTTTACATCTCACATCAACTTTGCTGAAAATTTGCCATTAAATTTCCATTAAATTCGAATTGATTACAGTTCAGCAATTCGCAAAAAAAATAAGAATAATAATAAAAAGCGACAAGCGTCCTATCAGCGAACTAGTTCCCATGAGAAGGCAATCACGAGTCTTCTGATCTCAGCACAAACTGATTCCCATCACTAGCATTCTGGTCAGTCCTGTCGTCTCAGAATGGGAGCCGGACCGGATAGATCGAATTCCAACGGTTCTTCCACCACCAGCTTTCGCGGAAGAAATGGTTCGTTGACTCCAAGTAGTTGACATACCGCCTCAGCCTCTCCACGCAAGCTCGGTAGGCCCAGACGTCCATGATGCGCGGGAAGTCAGACTCTCCCAAAGGTTTGTAATCACCTTCAGATAAGTTGGGCACCACCATACGGGAGACCTGTTCTTCACACGAGGCATGCTCAGCAAGTAGACGAGTCATGCCCCACTTCGCCAGAAAGAAACCTTCGGCGATGAGCTCATCCAGGACTCGGATAGTCCTTTCCAATCGGCAGAGCCGAAAGACTTGCTCGAGTTTAAGAGGGGGGGGGCATTATCCGACGCATTCGGATCGAAACCGCTAGCTCCAGCGGCTGTCCGTTCTCGGGCTCGTTTCAACCATGCAGATCGGGTAGTCACTGGCATCTTTGCTAGTTTCGTTCGAGTTTGGAATGCTCTGAACATTTCCAACCCTTCCCCTATTTATACTAAAACTTGGAACGCAATTGCGATCCCCTTCCACCAATCAGATTGCAACAGGACTTTCGCTGCGTCCCTACAATCACTCTAAAATACCGTAGTAAACATTCAATGTTTCTTGCCACGCGTCCCTAAAAAATCACTATAACTCAGCCGTAACATGAATCGACGAGACCTTTTGTTTATCCGTAAAATTTATAACTCAGCCGTCAAGTCATATATATCAGCCATATTTCATTATAACCCAGCCGTCACATGACCTTTCGTTTTCCTGTAAATATTATAACTTAGCCGTTAAGCGATATTTTGGCGGAAAACCATAAGTTAACCTAATAATAGACGAGACCTTTCGTTTTCCTATAAATATTATAACTCAGTCATGACATTGAAATAAATCAACATTTATTTTCATATTGTTTCTTGTGATAACTAAGCCATAACTTTACTATAACGAAAGGATTGGAAATGCTCAATAAAAATATTCCCATTTAATGGATAATGCCAAAAACCAAAGTCTCTATCATACATATATAATTAAACACAAAAAGGGACCTTTAATACATGAAAAAATATACTCGCCTAAGAAATGGAAACTAATTATTTTAAAATAAACAGACTTTAGAGTCACGAGTTGATGAGGTAAAACTGGAAATCACTGCTGAAAACTCTAAAGGATCTCAGAGACTTTGAGGGACAACCACTAAAGGTAACAATTTTGGCACATGATTTCATAGTCTCCAAAAAGGAGACAATAGGGACCGTTATCCAAAGCACACATCACAGCACAAGCGGGTGAAGGGAGTAACAGGCTGTCAGGATAGAGATGGGAGGCTGTGTACGAGTTTTTCCGGGCCGTCTTATAACGAGATAACTCAAACAGAAAATCATTAGCGGTTGCCATGGCACCTGAAGACATCAGAGGGTAATGATGTGCATCAAACAGCTGGACGTAATGGACGGCCATAACCTCATTCCCTTGACAAATACTTAGTATCCCACATGCTAAGGTGGCATCAGCATCAACCGGTATAATACAACTGAGAATATCAATCCCACGCCAGATATCTCTATCCTCGGCCACAACCCTTAGCCCTTCGTAGTAAATGGCAATGGGGTTGCCGGCGTCAAAGCATTTGACGAAGAAAGGCTTGTACCGCCCTTCAATTTGGAGGCCACCATCAGGGGCATTGGATGTGTTGATTTGTGATGGATCAGTACAAAGGCAATAGATAGCAGCTGTCTTTAGAACTTTTTTTACTGTATACTGCATTTTTCCCCTACGAGCAACCCTTAAAATAGAACCAAGTGACCACCATCGATCTTCTGCAGCAAGGGAAACGATTTTTATGAAAACATCGTCGGACAGATCCGACAATAAGGGTGCTCCAGCGGACATAGTGTTGTAAACAATAATTTTATTCTAGTTTGTAGTTGAGAGGTAATAGACTAAAGAAACGGAAATACTTGTATATATATACAGAGATATCATAAAAGTATATTATTTGGTTGGGCAGAATACAAGGAAGCAATAATTTTACTATAACTCAGCCATCACATGAATCGACGAGACCTTTCATTTTCCCTTAAATACCATAGCTCAGCCGTGAAGTCATATAAATCAGCCATCTACTTCCAGCTTATTACTAGTGATAACTCAACCACTACTTACTATAACGCAACCATCACATGAATCGACGAGACCTTTCGTTTTCCCGTAAAACTATAACTTAGCCGTTAAGCAATATTTTGGCGGGAAAATATAAGTTAACCTAATAATAGACGCGATCTTTCGTTTTCTGATGTTCATATATTTTATCTTGTTTTCCCTTAGCATATTCACATCTTTTCCATGATTTCTCATCACATTTGTCCATTAATGTATAACTTTAGAACTGTTTATGCATTAGAGTAGGTTTGCATTGCATTTGCATAGTTTCTTGCATAACAGGTGATTTTGGATCCTAAGGAGCATGGAAGGAATGCTGAAGAAGATTAAAGCTATCAAGTGAGGGAAACAAAGGATTTAGAGCTGAAGAATCAAGGTCCGGAAGTCCACTCGACCGCCCACTCGACCAGACACTCGACCGTGTGCGGAGAAGGACTCGACCGGATGGAAGAAGCAGAAGAAGATGGCCACTCGACCAGCACTCGACCAAGCACCTGGTCGAGTTGACCGAGCCGCCCTCCTATTTTGTCTTTTAGCATTTTTAGGGCTTCCCTTCCTTTTTCTATATAAGCCTTGTATCCTGCAGCCACCAAAAAGGAGAGACTTTTTAGAGTACAACAATCTAGACCTAGTATTTACCCTTTTGCGAATTGTTTTACTTTTTGCATTTCCTTGCTTAGATTCTCTAGCCACTTTTGAGAAAAAACTAAGAAATCCTTGATACTTGTTGGTTCCACAACTTTCTAAGTACTGAGATTTTGGGTTTGATTTCTTCTTCAATATTGTAGATCTCTTACTCCTCTATCTAGTCATGCAAGTTTCATTGATTTATGGGTTTATCACTTTGTTCATCATGTTTTGTGATTGTGAGTAGTGGTTTAGGATCTTAAGGATGGATTAGGCTGGGTAAAGGTTATGAGTGTTTAGATTGATCAAGCTTGTATCTTGCATATCTCTTCTGGATTAGATAAGCTCTATGCTATCCTTATACCGAGAGGGTGAGGATAGATCTCATGCTTCTTAACATCATACCAATGTTTAAGCTGCTGGATAAGGCTAAGGCTAGAGATTATCATTAATCATGCTAAGAGATTAGATGCTTTGTTTGATTTTTGACAATAATGATCTGGGTTTTAATGCCTCCTCTTATATGTAATAGCCAGTGAGAGCTGGGTCTAAGAAGTATCTGAGCTTGATTGATATTGCCATGAGAATGGATTAACATGTCTTGGAAGATCATTGTCTAGAGATTAGGTCATTGATTGAGGTTTGTTGGTCAATCTAGATAACCATAGTTTAAGCCCAGCCCATGAATCCATACTTAGGACCTTTATTTGTTTATTGATTTCCTAGTTCAAGTACTGTAGTTGGTTTACTATTTCTCTATTTCAATATTTGCTCTGTTTCTCACATTCATTCGTCAACTTGACCATCCACTCGATCGTGCATCCGATCGAGTGCCTGCTCGAGCTCATCCAGAGTTCTTGTTTATGTTCTGCATTTACCTGTTTCCTTTCCTGTCTTGCATTAGTTTATCTTAGTAGTTTTTACATTCTGCATTTCATAATCATCATTAGGTTGCTTGTGACAAACATCGTTTATATTTGGCTTGACTTAGATAAGTATTCACATCCTGATTGCTTGCATCACACTCATTTTGGTTTGACATCCTTTATGCTACAACTACATAAGGGTAATTGAAACACCTTGCATTCATCACCATACCACCAAAAGAACATGTTTCTATTTGGCGTTGTTGCCCATTTGAGTGATTGTTTGTGACATTTAGGATTTATACAAGTCTAAGATTAAGTTCTATTGCTCCTTTAACCATTACTGATTTGATTTCTTCATCTGCTTGGTTGTTTTGAGTCTTAGGTACCAACTCGACATACAACTCGAGCTACCACTCGACTGTCTGCTGTTCGAGTACCTGATCGAGTGATAACCCGGATACAAATAGTCGTCTCATCTCAGTCAGTTTGACCTACACTCGAGCCAATGCTCGACCGAGTGCCTGTTCGAGTCAGTAATTGAGTCAGTTGATGCTAACAAGATCAAAGGGTAATCAGAATCTACAGAGGTACCTTGATCACATCAACAGACTACCAAGAGATTTGAGACAGAAGAGAACAAGAATCCAACAAGAACAAAAGAATCAGTTGCTAATGGAGCAACAAAACAATCAAGATCCAAGACCAAGGAACATTGGTGCTGGAGATGCACCAAACACACACAACCAAAGAGCTGGTATTGTGCCTCCAACAGTTGCTAATAATAACTATGAGATCAAAAGTGGGTTGATCTCTATGATTCAAGCAAATAAGTTCCATGGTTTTCCTATGGAAGACCCTTTGGACCACCTTGATGAATTTGATAGAATCTGTAGCCTCACCAAGATCAATGGTGTAAGTGAAGATGGTTTCAAGCTAAAACTGTTCCCTTTTTCCCTTGGAGATAAAGCACACTTGTGGGAGAAGACCTTACCAACAGGAGCTATCACCACTTGGGATGCTTGCAAGAAAGCCTTCTTAGCCAAGTTCTTCTCTAATGCAAGAACTGCAAGGTTGAGGAATGAGATTTCTGGTTTTGCACAGAAGAATAATGAAAGCTTTTGTGAGGCATGGGAGAGATTCAAAAGCTTCCAAACTCAATGCTCACATCATGGCTTTAGCAATGAATCTCTACTCAGCACCTTATATAGAGGAGTTCTACCTAAGATAAGGATGCTTTTGGATACAACCTCCAATGGAAACTTCCTCAATAAGAATGTAGAAGAAGGATGGGAGCTAGTGGAGAACCTAGCACAATCAGAGGGGAACTACAATGAGGATTATGATAGGACAGTAAGGTTTGTCTCCAATGATCAAGATGAGAAGTATAAGAAGGACTTGAAGGTAGTCCATGAGAAGTTGGACAAGATTATACTCAGCCAACAAAAGAACATTCACTTTCTAGGTGAAGAAGAAGTTCAAGATCAAGCTGTGGAGAGAGAGTTTGCTGAGATTTGTTACATGCAGAATCAAGGAGGGTTCAAGGGATATAATCAATTCAAGAACAATAACCTCCCCTATAGAAGCAACAATGTGGCAAATCTACAAGATCAAATCTATCCCCCACAACAACCCCAATAACAAAACAACTATGCACCCAAGCAGCAACACAATGGTTTTCAGGCCCCAATGTGTCCCCCTCCAGGGTTTCAGACTAACCAAGGCCAAGAACCATATTTGAGAGCAATGATGCAGCAAATGCTACTTGGGCAAGCAAATGGGCAAATTGAGGATGCAAAGAAGTTTGCTGAGCTGAAACAAAAGCTAACTTCTCAGTATAATGATCTAAACATCAAGTTTGAGAGTCTGAACTCTAGAGTGAAGTACATGGAGAGCAACAATGCTTCTTCTTCAGCTCCAAAACCTAACCAACTTCCTGGAAAAGCAATTCAAAACCCAAGGGAGTTCACTGCTAAAGCAATTAAACTTCACGAGGAAGCTGTCACTGAGGACAGTGAAGTTCAAGCTGGGGAGGATTTGTCACTAATTGAAGCCAAGAGCAAAGATTTTACATAGCAGGCACAAGGCGGCAAAGAACTCGACCAGGTACTCGACCAAGCACACGATCGAGTACTTAATCAAGTGACTGATCGAGCCATTGCCCCTGAAGCTGTTAAACCTGCTAAGTATATTCCCCCTGCTTACAAACCTCCTTTGCCATTCCCAGGATGTTTCAAGGCACAAAACCTGAAGGAATTAAGGGAAATCATTGAAAGGAAGGAAGTGATGGCTTTACAACAAAAGGAAGTCATTGAGAAGAAAGAAGAAGTAATGAGGAGGAGGTTGTCATAGCATTCAAGGAAGAAGAGAGAGGACCAGCTTTGGAGCAGTATACCCCATATTCTCTTTACCAAGGCATGCTACTTGAGATATCAAGGAAGAGAGCTCAAAAGCAGGATGAAAAGGATCTTGAAGAGATTGAGGGAGTCGTTATCCCAACTAAACTTGAAGATCCTGGGCCATTCAATCTGCCTTGCTCCTTTAGCTATCTACACTTCAATAAGTGTTTGTGTGACTTGGGAGCATCTATCAGTGTGATGCCTTACTCAATAGCACAAAAGCTTGGGCATACTGAACTCAAGTCTATTAATCTCTACATAAGTCTAGCTGATGGATCCAATAGAGATGTGGTTGGAAAATTGGAAACTTTTCCAGTCAAGTTGGGCAAGGCTAGGATTCCCACAGATTTTGTGATAATAGATATGGATAAGGAGCTGGAAGACCCTATTATCCTAGGAAGACCATTCCTAGCTACTGCTGGAGCTGTAATAGATGTCAAGGAGGGATTGGTAACCTTGAACATAGCTGAAGGTTTGATCATGAAATTTGATATCAACAACCCAACCAACTTGCCCTCTAGGTATCAACCTTTTGTTCTTAATGACAAGAGAGATCAAGAGATCCCAAGTGAAGTGGAGACTTCAAAGGCTAAGCTCTTTTCTCATGAGGAATCAGTTGAAACGCTCAAGGGTTCAGTTCAAGAATTAATTGGTCTAGTGAAGGATCTCCAAGTGCAACTCAACAAGAGGTCTTTCAAGAAAGCAAGGCCAATGCTCAAGATTAAGAAACAAGGTTCAAGTTTTAAGGAGGTAGTGATCAAGGAAGAACACTATAGTGATCAAGAGGTACCAGGGAGGATTTCATCACCTCCTTGGTATCCAAACCAAGCCTGAAAATACATCAAAAGTCAAGCTTAGAGACTATAAACAAGCTCACTAGGGAGGAAGTCCCTAAGGTATCATTGTAAATATGTTTAATTTTCCTTGTAGTTTTGATTTCTTTTCTTTTATGTTTGTGTTGGGCAGACCATTTTATGAGAGTGTAGATGGATTTAAGAAGATTTGGACTTGTAGAAGTGGATTCACAAGCCCACTCGACCAGCCCATGAGAGGTACTCGATCGAGTGGACTAGAAGATCAATCCCAATCGATTCAAATTTTTCTTGCACGATCGAGTGGAAGGAGAAAGCAGTTCAAAATTCAAATTTTGGTCAAGTACTCGACCATGTGGGGTCGAGTGGTGGGGTTGAGTTGCAGAAAAAGAGAGTCAAAGATTCCCAATTCAAATTTGAATGGTATGGACGCTCCTCCCATGTCTCTTTGTCGCCTTAGCCTCTTTATATAGAGGTAAACTCGGTCCTATGCTTCTCACACTCTCTCATTTGCTTAAAACAATCAAAATCTAGCTTAAAATCTCTCTCAAGTTCATCTCTTTGCTCAAGCTTTGTTCTTTTGGTTTTTGGGTTACTAACCTATTAAATTTGAGCTTTGAGTCTATTCCTTTCAGTTCTTTCTTTCAAAAATGCCTTCAAGGTTTACAATATCATCTTAACAAAATGCTGATCGCTCATTGGAACAAAGTGATGCACAACTTGCATCAAGAAGGCAAGCTGGTGGAAGTACTCGATCACCAACTCGAGCAGCAAAACGACCGTGTGCTAGCTCGAGTAGGCGGTCGAGTGGCGTGCGGAAAAGAAGACATCAGCTAGTTGAGGAGGATCCTGAGCAAACAGAAAGTGAGGAAGAGATGCAGTTCTCTCTTCAAGAACACATGAGGAGGAACAACGCAAAAGAAAAGAGGCCAGCTGAAGAACAACAAGAAGAAGAGGTTGAGCGTGAAAGTGAAGAAGAGGAAAAAGAGCAAGAAAAAGAACAAGAATCTGATAATCTAACCCCAAGGCAACTCTATGAAGCTTTCATGAGGATGAGCTTTCAAGGAACAAGATATCCACACAAGGAGACCATGGAGAAGCTGGGAAATGCTGAAGATGTGGAGTTTCTTTTTGAGAAATGCAACCTAAGCAAGTTCATGAATTTGCACATGGAAGGATATAAAGAAGAGAGCTGTGAGTTCTTAGCCACCATCAAGTTTCACTTCTACCCAAGGATGGACAAAGAATTGGGAGCTGGTTGCTGTGATTTCACCATCAAGGGGAAGAGATATGAGCTTTCACTCAAGAAGATAGCCAATATCTTTGGCTTTGAAGTTGGGTCAGAAAGGAGTATGGCTATACCAAGGGAAGAGGTCTTCTCTGTTTGGGAAACCATTGGAGACAACACCATCTACTCATCCTCCAAGTCCAAGAGCTCAAAGATAAAGAGCCCAGTACTAAGGTACTTCCACAAGTGTCTAGCAATCACTTTCTTTGCTAGAAAGCAGACTGGAAATGTGATTGAGGGAGAACTCAAGATGTTTAATGTAGCCCTCAATGGTATCATCCTCCAAGCAAGAAATGGCACCGTCATCCTTGGGAGTAGTGTGGGGACTTTTTATGCATGCTCCTTATTGACCAAATGATCTACTATAGAAGCTGGGTGAGCAAGTTGCACAAGAGGGGGTCAACTGGAGTTCTAACCATTGGAGGCATCATCACTCCAATGCTAGTGGCTGCAAAAGTACCACTTAGAGGAGAGCAAGCTAAGCCAAGATGGATTGACACCAACTACCTCACTTCTACTCTCATTCTAGCCAAGGACATGCACAATGGAAATCACCTCTTCAACTTTGAGCTTCCAACACTAGGGAAGACTCAACTTGTTCTACCCAACAAGGAGCTTACCACCATAAGTGAAAGGGTGAACATTGATTTTTGGCCATCTTCTGAGTTCTTGTTTGATGGGACAGCCCAAGTGAGAGTAGATGAAGCTGGTGATGTAGAAATGGCTGATGGGGAAGAGCAATTCTACTTTGAAGACTATGAGCCAAGCCAAAGAGATAGTAGAGAAGTGAGAGAGACTAGCAAGAGGTTGACACTCCTACAAAAATGGAACAAGTGGCATGGGAAGAACTTTGAGAAGCTGAAAAAGAAGATGGGAAGGATGACTAAGTCTATCAAAGGTTTAAAGAAGGATATTGCTGAATTGAAGAGTGGAAATTATTCACCAACACCATCTAACCCTTTGAGGAGGAGTAGCTCAACAAGAGCATTATCTATAGTTGAACTAGCAGTGGAACCAGCAAAAGCTTCAACGCATGAGCCAATTCAGAGGAGGAGAGGTTCAAGTCGCCCAGAACAACAGTTTCCAAGGCACTCGACCAGCTCACTCGAGCATCCACTCGACCGAGCACCTCCAGTGCACTCGAGCGAGTACTTGCCAATACCTCCTTATGGTTTCCCAACTCTAGCAGGCTATCCAGGATATCCCTATGGCCAAGCTTACCCTCCCATCCTCCCCAATACTTCATGGATCCAGCCCTCTTGCAGCAATTATATCAGCAGCAAGGTCAGCAATTCTTCCCACCCCCACAGACTCGGTAACCAACTCGACCTGTGCACTCGACCGGGCACTCGACCGAGTACCAATCGATGGCTATAGTCGAGTTGCCTCTTTCCCCACCTCCAAGTCAACCACAAGACTCCCACTACACTTATGAAAGCATGAATGAGGATGTGGACAGCTTCTTCAATAATCCATGAGGTAACAACATCACCTTTACCTTGTACATACCATTGCATCTCTAGTTTTATTTTATTTTGAGTCTTGAATCCTCTTACAAATTTTTCTTACACAAGGGACTGTGTAATTTAAGTTTGGGGGAGGGTTTGAGATAGTATTTGATGTTGTGTTATGTTTTCTTATTTCAAAATTTTAGCATAATCATGTTAGTACTTGCATTTCATCTATGGCATAGAAAAACCCTAAAAATTTGAAATTTTTTGTAAAAATCTTTACAACAGAGTGTTCATGTGGTTTGCATAGCATTTTGGCATCTTGTTTAGCTTGTTTAATGTAAGACTGCTTCATATTTGCATTAGGGATCTATGATGAATTATGCCTTGTTAGCTTGTTTAAATTCACTAAACTAGGATCAATGCCCAAGTTAATAGTACTTTGATGCTAGTTGAGTAGCTAGAAGCATAAGATTGAACCAAGTCTTGAATTCCTGCATTGCATTTGGTCTAAATTCATTGCATTTGGTCTAAATTGAAGCATGTTGTGATATGATGTCATTTCCTATTTATAAGAACCTAATATTAACTTGTAATTATCAATTTGTGCATTGCTTTTAAACTCATGGATACCATATACATATTTGGATCATTTTTCTCCTTTTTACCACTCTTGTTGATCCAAGTAGCTGATTGCACCATTAAAATCAGTTTCCCCTACCCTTAACCAACCCTTCTTTCAAGTCATGTTTATTCTTGAGTGTGTAAGGCCTTTTTGGGATTGAGCTTGGTAGAAAGTGTTAGGTTTGAGCTGACAAGAATATTGCCTTGTGTAGTTCTAGTTTGCAACTTTCAAACTAGATAGGACTAGGTGGTTTAATTGTTGGGTTTAAGACTTGGTTGTTTTGAAAAAGAAAAGAAAATAAAAAGAGAGAAAGAAAAGGTTATAGTCTATAGGAGGAGAATGTGTTTAAGAAAATGTAAACTCTAGTGAAAGAATGGGAAGTATGAGATTGTTAAAGATGGTTCTAATCAAAGAAAAGAAAAGAAAGAAAAGAAGAGTCAAGAAAAAAGCTTTTATGTCTTAAAGATTAAGAAGAAGAGGGAACCATAGCAATAAGAAAGAAATTCCCATTTCACTAGTTGATTCAAATAAGAAACCTCTCCTTAAGGCTTAAAAAGAAAAGTGAAAAGGGTATTTGAGAAGAGATGAAGATAAGGGTAGAAATAGGATCATTTGGGATTAGAATGATAGGATCAAACACTTTGGTTACTTTTGGGTAGACAAGGTTTTGTTCTTGTATGTGTCTAAGTGTTCTTACCTTTAGCATTCTTCTAAAGCTCAATCCATTTTTATGAGAGAACCTTGATATTGATAAGCCCCACTCTAAAGAAAGACTATCATTGTCTCTAAACCTTTATTACCAAGCCAAATGAGTTTAAAGCATTGCATAAGATTGATTCATGTTCTTGCTTAATGAATCTTAAAGGAAATGGTTGATTTGAATGCATGTGGATATCTAAGGATCAAATCAGTATACTGCATTTTTCCCCTACGAGCAGCCCTTAAAATAGAACCAAGTGACCACCATCGATCTTCTGCAGCAAGGGAATTTTTATGAAAAAATCGTCGGGGAGATCCGACAATAAGGGTGCTAGAGCAGACATAGTGTTGTAAACAATAATTTTATTCTAGTTTGTAGTTGAGAGGTAATAGACTAAAGAAACGGAAATACTTGTATATATATACAGAGATAGCATAAAAGTATATTATTTGGTTGGACAGAATACAAGAAAGCAATAATTTTACTATAACTCAACCATCACATGAATCGACGAGACCTTTCGTTTTCTCTTAAATACCATAACTCAGCCGTGAAGTCATATAAATCAGTCATCTACTTCCAGATTATTATTAGTGATAACTCAGCCATTACTTACTATAACTCAGCCATCACATGAATCAACGAGACCTTTCGTTTTCCCGTAAAACTATAACTCAGCCTTTAAGCAATATTTTGGCGGGAAAATATAATTTAACCTAATAATAGACGCGATCTTTCGTTTTCTGATGTTCATATATTTTACTTTGTTTTTCCTTAGCATATTCACATCTTTTCCATGATTTCCCATCACATTTGTCCATTAATGTATCGCTTTAGAACTGTTTATGCATTAGAGTATGTTTGCATTGCATTTGCATAGTCTCTTGCATAAACAAGTGATTTTGGATCCTAAGGAGCATCGAAGGAATGCTGAAGAAGATTAAAGCTATCAAGTGAGGGAAACAAAGGATTTAGAGCTGAAGAATCAAGGTCCAGAAGTGCAGTCGACCGCCCACTCGACCAGACACTCGACCGTGTGCGGAGAAGGACTCGACCGGATGGAAGAAGCAGAAGAAGATGGCCACTCGACCAGCACTCGACCGAGCACCTGGTCGAGTTGACCGAGTCGCCCTCCTATTTTGTCTTTTAGCATTTTTAGGGCTTTCCTTCCTTTTTCTATATAAGCCTTGTACCCTGCAGCCACAAAAAAAGGAGAGAATTTTTAGAGTACAACAATCCAGACCTAGGATGTACCCTTTTAGGAATTGTTTCACTTTTTGCATTTCCTTGCATAGATTCTCTAGCCACTTTTGAGAAAAACTAAGAAATCCTTGATACTTGTTGGTTCCACAACTTTCTAAGTACTGAGATTTTGGGTTTGATTTCTTCTTCAATATTGTAGATCTCTTACTCCTCTATCTAGTCATGCAAGTTTCATTGATTTATGGGTTTATCACTTTGTTCATCATGTTTTGTGATTGTGAGTAGTGGTTTAGGATCTTAAGGATGGATTAGGTTGGGTAAAGGTTATGGGTGTTTAGATTGATCAAGCTTGTATGTTGCATATCTCTTCTGGCTTAGATAAGCTCTATGCTATCCTTGTACTGAGAGGGTGAGGATATATCTCATGCTTCTTAACGTCATACCAATGTTTAAGCTGCTGGATAAGGCTAAGGCTAGAGATTATCATTAAGCATGCTAAGAGATTAGATGCTTTGTTTGATTTTTGACAATAATGATCTGGGTTTTAATGCCTCCTCTTATATGTAATAGCCAGTGAGAGCTGGGTCTAAGAAGTATCTGAGCTTGATTGTTATTGCCATGAGAATGGATTAACATGTCTTGGAAGATCATTGTCTATTTCAATATTTGCTCTGTTTCTGACATTCGTTCGTCAACTCGACCATTCACTCGATCGTGCATCCGATCGAGTGCCTGCTCGAGCTCATCCAGAGTTCTTGTTTATGTTCTGCATTTACCTGTTTCCTTTCCTGTCTTGCATTAGTTTATCTTAGTAGTTTGTACATTCTGCATTTCATAATCATCATTAGGTTGTTAGTGACAAACATCCTTTATATTTGGCTTGACTTAGATACGTATTCACATCCTGATTGCTTGGATCACACTCATTTTGGTTTGACATCTTTTATGTTACAACTACATAAGGGTAATTGAAACACCTTGCATTCATCACCATACCACCAAAAGAACATGTTTCATTTTCTTATTGTTTTTCCTTTATATTCCCCTCATTCATATGTCTGACTCTCTTTCATCTCATTCTTCATTTCTATTGTTTCTCTGTATACTCTCCTAAATCACAAATATTTCTATTTGTTACATCTTCCTATCGACATGGAAGTTGTTCCTCATATCGATGGATAGTTTTTTAGAGATGTCGAAGCGATCATTTGCGCCACTGATCGGGAGAATATTCTGGTTCTAAACCCTGGTGTGGGTTCCTGGGTTGACACAACCACTGTTACGTGGTTCAAGTTCCTTCATGTTCTCTCTATCGAGATTGGAGGAATACTTCAACACAACTAGCACCATGCGTGGCCGACGTACCGCTTGATTCCCTTCCACTTTAAGAGACGATGGTTTCTCCTCCTCGCGGTAAGATCTCTGGACAAACCACCATATTGATATTATTCTATACTCTTATCGTTTCTTTCCTTTGATTGTAGCGTAAATACACGTGGGATCCAAAGCATACTTTAACGGTCTGGATGCAGTTTAATTTGGTGGCTAGTACATTATACAAAGCCCAGATGCGTGCGCTCAAGAGGATATGGGCGAAAGGTGGCAATAAACACGAGATGCTGAGTAGCATAGTTTGGAATTATTTGGTCGATATGTTTGAAGAATTTGGCCCTGATAACGTCGGTTTCAGAAAGTGATTTCCATTGTACTTTTGTGTCGTCTTCTATATGAACTATGAACTATGAACTAGGAACTACGATTGTGTGTTTTTTTGTACCTTCATATTAATATAAATCAGTCGTTATTTCGACATCTCAGCCATTACGGAATGATAACTCAACCATACAGTTCGATAAATCAACCACAATATTTGATAACTCAGCCATCACTTTATCTTAATTATTTACATAACTTAGTCATGAATAACGATAACTCAGCCAACCCTCAAATTAGAATGTGTAAAAATCACTCTAAGTCAATAAATATACCTTTTTATTGGTTTTAATGATAGTAACATTCATATTTCCTTTCTAAATTTAAATTTTGAGTTATAATAATTTTAATATTCAGTTGTTGAAGAAATAGTTTTACAAAATAAAATTCGAAATTCAAATAATAATTATTTAATTATTTTGAATAATATATTGTGAATGTGAATTTGAGCAGGCACAAAATTAGTGATTTTTCGCGTTTCCCTAACAACATTTTTTGTGACATCGAGAGACGTTTTAATATTTATTAGGAGTTTGGCAGAACGAAAGATCCAGGAAAAAAAGAAGAATACATTTTCATATTAATGAGAAGACCCTAAACGATAACTCAGCGATCATAAACTATACCTCAGCCATCACTCCAATTATAAGACTAAATAACCGACCAAACCGAACCGAACCGAAGCGAAAAACTTATTTTCCCCTTTTTGATTAATTACGGTTATATTCGGATTGCTATCGGTTATATTAAGTTAATCTACCTAATTTGGATAACATTTGGGTTATTTATGGTTATATATTAATCTAATCGGCCCATAACCGGAAATAACAGAAAAATAATTTCAAAAATTTTAAAAATTACCACCTTAAACCAAATTCCCACCTTAAACCAAACACAATATAACCAATACCAAACTGTTAAATTAAAACCCATAATGTTGGAAATATGAACCCTAAACCCCAAACCCTAACCCTAACCCCTAACTCCTAAATGTCATGTTTTGAATGTTTTACACATTTTGATCAGAATGTGTAAAAGTCACACCTTGTCTATAATTATTACTTTTATTGGTTATAATGATTGTAATATTCATTTTTCAATTCTAAATTTAAATTTTGGGTCATAATAATTTAAATTTACATATATTTAAAAAGTCAGCCATGTAAGGCAATAACTCAACCATCTCTTAGTCACTTTGTCGGAATGTTTTTAATTTTTATTCGAATTTTGAGTTCAATATTTTAATTATTTTGTATAATATATAGTGAAAACGCTGACTTTGGAGGATGTTTTACGTGTGTGGATATGAGCATAAACATAATTATTGTTCGGGTTTCCCCAACAACACTTTTTGTAATATCAAGGCACGTTGTAATTGGATAATTTATTAGGAATATGACAGAACGAAAGACCAAGGAAAGAAAGAAGAATATGTTTTCATATTATTGAGGACCGTAAACAATAACTCAGCCATCATAAACGGTATCTCAGCCAACCCTTAAATTAGAATGAATAAATAACTGACCAAACCGAACCGAACCGAAAAAATAATTTTTCCCAATTTGGTATTTTTGTATTTGTATGTTTGGTCAATTTCGGTTATATTCGGCTTAATTTCAGTTATATCAGACTAATAGACTTAATTACAATATATTAACGATTATTTATGGTTATATATTAATCTAACCGACCCATAACCGGAAATAACCAAAAAAATTTGTAGTTTTTAAAAAAAAAAATTCAAATGGTAATCATATTAGTATATCCATATTACCAGCTTAAACCAAACACATTAGAACCACAACCAAACTGTTAAAATAAATAATGTTACTCATCTACACCTCAAACCCTAAACCCTAACCCTAACCCTAACCCCTAAACGTCTTGTTCTGGTATGTTTGACACATTTTGATCAGAATGTTTATAAATCACTTTTTTCTATAATTATTATTTTTATTGGTTATAATAATTGTAATATTGATTTTTCCATTCAAAATTGAAATGTTGAGTTATAATAATCTTATTTTACAATTATCTCATAAGTCAGTTGTGTAAGTTTGTAACTCAGCCATTACTTGCTCAAAATTTTAGCCCATTTTTTAATAAAAAATGATTTCAAAAATTTGAATCCAAACTTTTAAATTCCTTTTTAATAATAAATCGTTTAAAATATATTTATTACGCGTGTTGATGATAACAAGAAACATAATTATTGTTTGTGTATCCCCAACAACACTTTTTTGTATTCCTGAGCGGGTATATAATAAATTATTATGGCCGTTGAATAACTCAGACGTAACACCATTAATATGGTTGTTGCATAACTCAGCCGTAACATCATTGTTAATTTAACCGACTATCCTAAGTCAGTCTTGTAAAGAACACAACTCACCTTCAAGTATATTAATGTGAAACTATGTCGTTCGATATAAAGTATGGTATTTGTTGTGATTTATTGCTTTAGTTAGTAATTGAGATCGAGTCAAGATGATGGTAAATAGAGATATCTACGGTGGCAACTCCAGGACTGATGAGAAAACTGATTTTGAAGCACTAGCTGAGGTAGATCTCTGGACTATCTGAAATCTCAAAGCGTTATCTTAATATTGTGTTTGTGGAACTGTAGGAGCTGAATCGTAATGAAATAAATATGAAAATGAGGTACGGCGAAATCCGGAGGTGTGACAAGGGCGTTCCAATCGGGTGTAATTTCGTTGCGGTGCTTCTCGTTGCCACTTCTAATGATCCTAGCACGAGAGGAGAACGTTATTTCAGTTGTCCGTATGACATCACAGATGTAAAGATATTTGTACTCTTATTTTTGAGTTTTGTGTTCTGCTTCTGATTTTTTTTTTAGTGTAATATGAATTATGTACTATTTGTAAGGGTCCCAGTCAAGGCTGCGGTTTCAGGAAGTGGTGGACTGATGCATTGCGTAAAGAGTTTGCTAATATGCTGGAGGAAAAAAATGAGATCAAACAGGACTTGGATGCAGCCAAGAAGCGCATCGAGATTCAAGAAGAAATGATCTTGAATATGGAAAAGAAATATGACGCGCTGGAGAAGAAGTTTGAGAGCTTGAACAAGTATCTGTGAGATTAGTCAAGGTTCGTTGTGGTGTTTTATTTTTTATTTGGAATTGATATGAACTTTCTATGTTGTGGTGTTTTATCAATCTATTTTAATAACTCAGTCATGATTAATAATAACTCAGCCGTTATAAACTATCTCAGCCAACCCTCAAATTAGAATGACTAAATAACTGACCAAACCGAACCGAACCGAAAAAATAATTTTTTCCTATTTTGGTATTTTTGTATTGGTATGTTTGGTTAATTTCGGTTATATTCGACTTACTTTCGGTTATATTAGGCTAATCTACTTAATTACAATATATTTTGGGTTATTTATGGTTATATATTAATCTAACCAACCCATAACCGGAAATAACCAAAAAAATCTAAATTTGTTTTTTAAAATATTCTTATGGTAATCATATTAGTATATCCATATTACCACCTTAAACCAAACACATTAGAACCAAAACTAAAAAACAAATAATGTTACTCATCTAAACCCTACATCCTAAACCCTAAACCCCAACCCTAACCCTAACCCCTAAACGTCATTTGTTGTATGTTTTACACATTCTGATGAGAATGTGTAAAAATCAATCTTTCTCTATAATTATTATTTTTTATTGGTTATAATAATTGTAATATTCATATTTCAATTCTAAATTTAAATTTTGAGTTATAATAATGTAAATTTACAAATATTTCATAAGTCAGCCTCCATCACTTTGTCACTTTGTCGGAATTTTTTTTATTTTTTATTCAATTTTTGAGTTCCATTTTTTAATTATTTTGTATGAAAAAGCTAACTTTATGAATTTATTACATGTGTGGATCTGAGCAGACACAATATTATTGTTTCGGGTTTCCCCAACAACACTTTTTGTAATATCGAGGCACGGCATGAAAGACCAAACGAAACCGTACCAAGTACATAACTCAACCATACGAAGTACATAACTCAGCCATAACTCAGCTGTACGAAGTACATAACTCAGCCATAACATATATGTTTATTTAATATTTACTTATAACTCAGCCATGTGAAGTACATAACTCAGCCGTAACATTGAAAAGATACAAAACAAAGAAATCCAAATGTTTTAACATATCCAAGTACAAGTCCTACCAAAAAGAAATACAAATGTTTTTTAGTCAAACTGATTCATAAATTCAGGTGCCTCATCGTAGATGTCTGCTGCCATTTTAACATGTATAGCCTGGATATTTTGATCACAGATTCCATCAAAAGACACACCAAGTGCTAGACATTCAATAAACTTTAAAGCGTACACGCCACAGTTACCATCCTGTACGTTTTGCGGGACCTTGGCTTTACTCCTCCTCCTGAAGGTAAACTGTTTGAAAGTAGGTGTACGATATTCGTGAGAAACATTCTCGTTCATCATTGCTGGAATCATCCGCGTAACCGCCCTACAAGCAGTCAGCATTTTATCCTCACTTTCTTTGGTTACTTGTCCGACGATGCTATCAAAGCAATCAATATGCCCCCTAACCAGATCCACGTTCAGCGCCACCCAGTGATCGCCTCCAGTTTGTGGAGCAATATACAGGTGATCCACATCTTCAATCCACTTCAAATTAGTTGGTGGATATGAAGGTATCAAACCTTTAACTAAATATTCATAACTATTGCCAGTGAGTTTAAATAGCTTGGGTTTGATCTCGAACTGAGTATGATCATGAATCATCGTACTGGTGAACCACGGGTCTATAAACGCAATGCGTTTGTTGTGATATGGGAAGGGATCTCGGTTGTACCTTATCCTAAGGAGTCTCATAAACGTGCCCATGTGCTGTAAAAAATATGACTGAGTAAAGAACATCAACTCAGACAACGACAACAATAACTAAGACATTAAGATAAACTGATTCATCACGACTTCGATTTAACTTACTGCATCAGAAAGCCACCCATAGGTACCATATTTTTCTGGCCTCAGTGGCCAGTCCTTTCACTCAGTGATTAGCTCCCTATAGAATTCAACTTCGACTGGTCCCTTGCCTAAAAGAGTATTCCTAACAAACAAATAAACACAAGTTTATATAATGTTAACAAGATGTGATTAACTTGTTAAAAAAAGGGTCTAAAGGGTTCATTACTCATATTTGTTTAGAAAATTCAAAAGTTTCTACAACTGGACCGGATCAACAGGTGCTAGAGGATCATATATTCCAGGTCTAGGTGAACAGTTCTTCCTCATGCACGTCAGTCCGTTGTCTCCAATATAAGGGAAAATCCTGCTTGGATGAGCTTGTTGTGTATTCAATGCACTCACATCCGATGACAGCTTAACACTATCCAGCCTTAAAGCTTGAATTCTATCAAGCCTAATCTGTTCCTCTGCGTCTTCCTCAGATTCAGGTTCAAATGCATTGGCTTCAGCAATAAACTGGTCTGTAATATCACATACACTGCTTTCATCAGCTTCTGCACCAGCTTCTCCCTTATTCAAGCCTCCAGGTTTTACAGGAGACAACGGCCTAACAGTATTAGGATTTTTAGGCTTTCTACATCTACCTCTTTTCTTTGGTTGAATGTCTCCAGCCGCTAATTCTATAACCTTCTTTGCTGCAGCTGCAGCTACTTCTTTCGCCTTCTTTGCCGCAGCTACTTCTTTGGCCTTCTTTGCCGCAACTACTTCTTTGGCCTTCTTTGCCGCCTCTAACTCTTTGGCCTTCTCTGCCACCTCTAACTCTTTGGCCTTCTCTGCCACCTCTAACTCTTTAGCATTTATCCTCGTGGAATGTCGTGTTTTCATATCAGCTGGTTTCTTGGCAGCTGGAGACTTCTTAGCAGCTGGAGACTTCTGAAGGAAATCAAGAGGATTATTAAAACCATCCATCAGATTCTTACTGATCCAATCCAAACCACTGCCATCAACAGATTTCTTTTCCTGTATAACATAGCGAAGACAATTAAAGATAATGATAACTCAACCTAAACATTCTGGAAAATCAGCCATAAAATTAACATAAATCAGACATTACCGAAGGACTGTTGATAGAGTAGGTTTGTTGCATTTTTCCTGGAATGACTGGTGGACTTTTTGGTGACAGTAGTTTTGCCTGACGGTCTGGTGATACCAGGTTCTTTATTTTGAAATTTGAAAACACAGATGCCATGTTTTTCGCAAGTCCCGTGTTTTGGCCAGTTTCCCTAACACCCATGGAAAGCACGTGATCTTTCATCTGTTTGAGATCACGCGCAAAAGATCCAAACCTGTTTTCCATCCTTTCATTCATCTTCTTTTCCAAACTATCTCCAATCTTCTTCTCCAGATCAGAAGGCATATTGGCAATGTTTGTATCAAGGGTGTCAAACCTTGAGTTTAACCTAGACACCAAGTTAACAAGAGTTCTAACCGACACATCTTTACCCGCATCTTCCTCCTCACTAGCCAACTGAAAAAAATACACAAACTATCGTAAACAAGCTAACGAAAGGTTACATAAAATATAAACTCACTATACACCATATAACATACCTTTTTTCCTTTCTTCTTCCTCTCATGTACAGCTCCTGCTCCTTCACCGGATTCACCACCCTGAATGGTGGAAGTTTCATCCTTCTGGACTTTCCTCTTCTTTGCGGGAGGAGATTCAGGCTCAACAGCTGCTTTAGCTTTCTTTTTCTTCTTCTTCTTATCACTCCCCCCCTTAGCCTCCCAAAAACCTTTAACAAACGTATCCATATGTATGTCTTCGATCAGGCGATCAACAGCTGGGTCGTCTTCTTGATCTGGCCACGTATGAAATAGATCGCAACCATTTTCCTTCATAACCATTTTACAGACACGCAGCTGTAACATACGAGATTATGAAACCCATCAGTAAGTTATTACTCAGCCATCACTAAACCATAACTCAGCCATAAAATAACCATAACTCAGCCATCATAGAACATAAATCAGCCATCAAAGAACCATAACTTAGCCATCACTAAACCATGACTCAGCAATCACTAAACCATAACTCAGCAATCACTAAACTTAATAATAACTCAGTCATTACAAAACAATCACTCAACCACTAATAAACCATATCTTAGCCATCATTTAAAACAATAACTCAGCTAGTAACTATCAGTATATCATAACGCAATCAAAACCTTACCTCACCAAGCGCTCTGATCTCTTCAGCAATAATCGTTTCCATCGTTGAACGTGTACGGTTTCCATGCCATCGAAGCAACGGTATGGCATCATCTTCAGCTGATGCATTACCAAACCGATCTCCAAAGCATTTGATGGACTCATACGCCCAAGCCTATAACACGGGTGTAAACCCATTAAGGGCTTCAAATGTTGACCGACCCCACGGATAAATCTTCATTGCTTCATCATCAAAAACTCTTTTGGCACTTTCATATGGAATTCTATAGTTATGATGCAAACCATAAAGTCCAATGTGTTGAAGAAGCAACATCCCCAACCATTTACGGGGATCAGGGTTTAGCCATGATCGGCACACTTTCAGTCCTTCCCTGAGTTCATTTAATGATGGACCTTCCCCACCAGGCACTTTCAAAAGTCTGAAGAACTCTTTGTGTTTCTCTTCAAGTTCAAACCGTTCTGTCGGCATTGGGTCTATGTTTAAACCCGTCACATGAGCAAATTCATTCAATCCAAACCTGATAGTTGACCACCGACGACAAACCAAAGCTCCTTCTTATGTACCCTTAACTGGTTACATAGTAGGAAATGTACTAGCTTACCAGACCAGACGAATTGGCTATCAACTAGCTTAGAGATTATTCCAATAGGTAGATCCTTCGTTTTTTCCCACACATCATGTCCTATTGCTTCCCTAATCGCAGGGAATTCTCTCATCCTGAAATTGGTATTAATTTATCTTAACTCTAGATTAGAGTTTCCTTCCGCGTATAGTCTTGGGGGGTAATCCCTTGCTTGTTCTTCAAAAATATTCACCATCGACATCTGATAAATAATATAATTCATAAGTAAATCATAAAATAAATCAGCCATAACATAAAACAAACTCATACAAAAAGCGTAACATAACTCAGCCACAAATACATAACTCAGATCTAAAGCACAAAATAACTCAGTCACCAATACAAAACTCAGCCGTAACTCAGTTGCAAAATAAAACAAATCAGTCATCGAATCGAATAGATCTAACAAATCAGCCGTAAACCCTAAAAATAAATCAGCTATCGAATCGAATAGATCTAACAAATCAGCCGTCATTAACGACGGTGAGAATCAGTTGTAAATCATCGATAAAAACCCACATTCAGCCGGAAAACTCGAAACTAAACACTCAACACATACCGGAACGTTTAAACGAAGACGAACACGACGACGAAGCTAGAGAGAGAGCGAGCAAAGACGGCGAGAGAGAGCGACGACGAAGAAAGAGATAGCGATGATGTCGAGAGATTGAAGGCAAGAGAGTGGACAATGACAGAGTATCGCCGGCGACGAGAGAGAGTATTTTTGTGTTTTTAATTTTGCGGTTTGTGAACAGTGAAAATATTCACTTTCCCTCTCTTTGATATAAACAAGAAAAAACAACTGTCCATCCAAAAAAAACTGCTTAGTGATGTGTTAAATCATATCTGATGTGTATTTTAATTTGCCGATGTATATATATATATTTTTTTTTTACTCAGAATCGAAAAATTAAACCCAATGGGTAAATTCTAATTATACCCAGGGCACTAAACATTTGAGTAATTTTCAAAATATTGTTAGATATGAGTAATAAACCAACTTTTGGAACACATTTGAGTATTTCTTTCTTATATAATACATGCTTGTTCTCTAGTTGATGATGTGTTTATGTGTAAATGTTGTTATATGATGATGTTTCTCTCTATAAAATACACATTTTGTTTATGAGGTCTATAAATGGTTTTGTGTAGGATTTCGATAACGGATCGTATCGTATTTTTCATGAAAGCGAAGAGATACAAGCTATAAAAAAAACGAATGAGAAATTTCAAGTCTGGTATTGATATTATGATGCTGGTTTTGTCAATCATTACGAAGATTCAATATTTTGTTCTGCAGATACCATGCCAGATTAGAAAGCCAGCTACAAGAGTTGGACATGAATACATACAAAAACAATTGGTTCATGAGAAACGTGACACTTTCCGACGTTAGTACCGTATGGACCCATAACCATTTCTAAATCTATGGTCTATTTTGAGATTGGATATGGGTTTGAAAGACACAAGATATGTTTCAATTGAAGAAATGCTTGCCACATTTTTGTTCATCGTTGGTCAAAATTCAAGATATGTTTCAGCTGAAACTAGATTTCAGAGATCAAGACTTTCAATAAGTAAGAGCTTTAACACAATTCTGAAGGTGTTAAAAGCACTTGCTCCAAAGTATATGGCTAAACCCGGGCTTCCAGTGCCTACAAAAATAAAAGATAGCACACGATTTTATCCTTATTTTAAGGTATGACATTGTTTTCTTCTGCTCATTTTCTAGTATTTCAAAAACCTATATGGCTAATCTTTTGTTTCTATTTTTTTAGGATTGAGTAGGGGCTATTGATGGAACTCATATCCTTGCAATGATAACAGGACAAGACTTGGCTAGCTATCGTAAACGAAAAGGACAACTATCGCAAAATGTCTTAGCTGCTTGTAATTTTGATTTAGAATTTACATACGTTCTTAGCGGTTGGGAAGGTTCAGCTAACGATGCGAATGTACTAAACGATGCTTTAACTAGAAACACCAACAAAATAATAGTTCCAGAAGGTACGTCATTACATTATGATAAAACTAATATTCTTTCTTAGTAATTTTTAATTGATCTCACTTATATTTGTCTAATTTTAGAATTGTAGGAAAATATTATTTAGTTGATTGTGGATTCGCCAATCGTCGTCAATTTTTAGCTCCATTTCGAACTACTCGCTATCATATCCAAGACTTTAGGAGACAAGGAAAAGATCCTGCAAATGCAAATGAGTTGTTTAATCATCGACACTCTAGCTTACGAAACGTAATAGAGAGGATTTTTGGCATCTTTAAGTCAAGATTTCTCATCCTCAAATATGCACCACTCTTTCCATATAAGACGCAAGTAGAGTTAGTACTTGCTTGTGTTGTTTTACATAATCTTTTTCGTAGAGAATGTCGTTCAGACTTAAATGAAGATGTGAATAATGAGGAGGAAACTGACGTTAATGGAAGAGTTGATGAGAGAATCATGAAAAAAAACAGCTTCATGGTACTCAAGACCAACAAAGAGTCATTGCTAATAGCTGGAAAGCAACTATAGCGGAAAACATGGGGAAAACGAGCTATTTACCCACAAGAACTATCTTATCAAGCTAGATAGAGCCTGAACTTTGACATCGATCTATATATCCATCAAACAAACGTTCTACACATATTTCTCCCCAAAATAAAAATTTTCTATTTAAATATCCCCAAATCTTGGTTACATTGGTTTACACTTCAAAACCCGAATTAAACCAAATATTAAACCACTAAAAGTTGATTGTAAACTGAATTAAAATCTGACCAAACATTAATTGATATGATATCTCTTCTTGGCCCGATTCTTCCAGCAACAAATGATATTGATAAATTTGATTTTCAATTACAAAAACTGATTGGATAAATTTATTGTAATTAAATTCGATTGTAATTAACCATAATTGTTAGAGTAAGAAAATTGATGATGCAGATGAGCGGAAGTGATGGCCAAGAGTCACGTCACAAGAGCTGACGAAGATGGTGGAGGAAGGAACAGAGCCATGGATTATTGTGACGGCACTGTTTGGTGGACTACCCAGATCGCCTTCACCTTCTCCGACCACCACCACCATCTCGACATGTCTCTCTCCCGTGAAGACTCGCTTTTCCTCGACTTCTCTTTCTCTCCTCAACCGTCTCCACTCTCCACCTCGCTGAGTCCACTCGGTTGGAATAGCTCTTCACTTACCAGATCTCAAATCCATGGAGCGACAATGATGAAGCTGTGTCCATCTCTCTCCCCTCCTCCTCCTCTTCACTCGTCTTCTTCTTCAACAACCTCTGGATATCCGACATCGTCTTCATCCCACACCAACGATGGTGGTGTCAACAAAATTAAGAAGAATTTATATTCAAATTCGATTATAGTAGTGTCGTGGTCATGGAATATGCTCTCCTTCATTTTTTTCCATTAAAAAGATTTTTTTTTAATTGTAAGAACAAAGAATTTGCTCACTGTTTCATCGATGTGTTTTGGTTTTAGGTGTCAATCAGGTTCTAATCTAATCTAAATCTTGTATTCTTTGGTTTTAATTGGTTTTGTTTGTTTAGTAATTGGTTAAGTGAACAATAAACCGATGAAACCCAGATTTATGGGGTATTAGAACTCAAACTATTAATTCGGGGAGATTTGAATATAAAACTTTTGTTTTGGGGAGACATATGTGTAGAACGTTTCTTCGGTGGATATACAGATTGAGGTCAAAATTCGGACTATATCTAGCTTGATACGATAGTTTTTGTGGGGAAATAGCTCGATTTTCCTGAAAACATGTGGACATATACTATGAATATGAGATCATGATGTAGTATTAGTGTGCTTTCTATTAGATTGTCTTCATTCTTACCGTTAGTTTTTTTTTTAAGACGTTTAAATTTCACACTATGTTTCTTTTGATTTTTTCTGTCGCTGACTCATTTCTTTTGTCGCTGACTCATTTCTTTTGTCGCTGACTCATTTTTTGTCGCTGCTCTGGACTCATTCTACTACTGCTGCTGCATTACATATCGTCAACAATCATATATTTCTTGAGAGAATAAAACAGATCAATTGCTTCATTTTCTTGTGGATGTGCTAACCAAACCATCGTTGATTCATTTCCAACTACTTTAAACACTCGTTGGCAAGATGAGGTTCTCTTCGATCGTGTAGTCATCATGCTCATGAGGAATATTTATATTGTTCAAGGTCATCATTGTAACCGGTTTAGAAGAACCAGGTAACCAATGTAAACCGAGGTCAAAGGCTTTTAAGTTTGAGAGCTGCAGTTCTTCATATGAGATTAATCTTACGAACATCACTTTTTGGTTAACAGTAACAACTCTTTATTTTTCCCAAAATGCATCAATGATTTGTGTTGAGATCATCTTGGGCTTTTTGATTTGTGTTGCTGTCACTCCAGCAACGACTGAAAAAAAAAATGGCCAATGTTTATTTTTTTTCTTAATCAAAGTATGAAGAAGCTTACTGGGTTTATTATAATTAACCAACGACATTTGATTTTGTCAGTTGCTCTTTTTTTTTTCTTTTTAAATATCAAAATCACCCAAAATTCAATAATCAAATCTTAACAAATCTCAAACCCAAATCTCACCAAATTCAAAATCCCAAATTTTAATAATCAAATCTCCTAAAATTACACTCAAATCTTTCAAAATATCAAAATATTTATTTATAACTTTAAAAATGATAACATAAAAATATTTATTTTTATTTATTTTGATCATAAATAGAAGAAGTTAAGAAGTAGAGAAATTAACAGAAGTAACCAACAAAAAAACTTTTAATTAATTCACTAACCATTCTAACCATTAACCTATAATATTCTTTATATTTTCTATAATAATGACAGTTTTGCCTATATGACATTATGAACAGTTAAACACACGGTCTTTCATGTGCATCCCTTCCTCTCTTTCTTTTTCTTTCTTCCTTTATTTTTCTCATTTTCTTGTTTATCTATTATTTATTCATTTATACTTTACAATAAAATCTAAGGCAATTCTCGTAACTCTATTTACACAAATTATTTGGATTTCACAATCTTATTTAAAAATAAACATTTTCTTTTATATTTTTACTTGATTTTTTTAATTGAACAGCTTTAACTCAATATGTAACTAAAATAATGTAATTATTTATTCTACTATCCTATATAGAATACAATAATATTCTATTACATTTTCTTAAAATATATATATCTACTATTAATTTAATTTCCTTGTAACATAATTTTAGTATGCGCTTAATACGATAGTTTGGGTTCTCTATGTTGCATCCCTTAGGGTATAGTGTAATTTCTTCGGAAATTGTTAAATTTGGCATGTTAAATTTCATATGTTGTATATTTCTTATGAAACGGCTTGTTTCATAATTTTTTATTTCATTTCATACCATCATTACCATTACTATCAATATTTTATAAAAAATGTTTAATTCTATACTATTTAGTTTTGTTCTATGCTATTTTATTAATGTGTTGTAAAAAAAAAAATTCTATATATTACATGTGCGTGTGTCCTTCACTGATATCATCTCTAGTCTTTTTATATTGGCCTATGGTTATTCACTTATTTTTCTGATATATATTTCTTATGTTATATATTTTTTGTTTCATGCGTTTAACTCGTTTGCTTGGGTTGCCTATGTTTTATCCCTTAGGGTATATTATCACCGCTACCATCACTACTGTTTGGACAAAAATAATCGATTCGTTTAAAGACTACGGAAACAAGAAACAGATGTTGAATAGTTGTTTTTATTGATCAAAGTCTCGAGCTCAAATACAAGAATTCAAGGCACAACGAATCAATCTATAAACCCTAGCCGCGTTCTAGAGTTGAGTCGTGTGTCTTGTGTTTTAGGTCTCTTGCTTTCTTTCTTCCCCCTGTCTCTCGTGGAGGCCGCTCTCCTTATATAGAGACTCATTTGCCCTAATCCCTTAGGATTTCTCTTGGGCTTGCCAACTCTATCTATGATAGGGTCAGTCACGGGACAGTTGGCCCATTATTAAAGTCGGTCGTTAGACTCTTGGTCCCTTACCAGATCTAGTCGCGTGCCTTTCGGTCCATTGACGAAGTTAGTCGCAAGATTTTCGGTCTCGTGACAGAGTTAGTCACGAGATTCTCGGTCGCTTAACAGAGTCAGTCACGAGATTCTCGGTTCCTTGAACTAATCAAGAAGATTTTCCTTTTACAAGATAAACTCTTATTTACGCTGATTTTATCCAGCAAAATATGCGCTGACTAAATAAATTATATTTATTTATTTATGATGATAAAATTATGCCCAACAGTTAGCCCCCCATTCTCTATTTTCTTAGTATGAATTTAGAGAGTAGTTAGAAACAATGGTATTATTTTTCCAGCCAACAAAATCTCAAAGTCATGTAGCTTTTGAAATGATCTGTAATGGCTTGTGACGTCACCATAGCAGCTTTATCGAATAGTGACTCCGTAGAGACAATGTTGAGTCCTTAACGCATCCTGATTGTGATCGTTTTTGTACTTGACTCTATGTGCCATGACCATTTTGTAGGTTCTGACATTCTTGTTAGTCATAAGACTTGCTCGTGGCATTGATCTTGTATATGATAACATTCTCTTACCGTACGATAATCTCCACATGTGAGGATGTACGTGACAGACAATTTCTTATCTTGTGCGTGAGACACAACTTAGGTCTCGCATTCGTGACATGATCTGTCTCATGACATGATTTATATCTCAGGCTCAAGACATTGTTTATGTCCTTTGATCATGACGTTACATGTGTCTCCTCTTTATTGCATTGTTACATCTCGTTCCTAAAACAAGAGTATACGTCGAGCTCTCTTGGTGCGATTTGCCCACTACATCACAATTTTCATCGTACTAACATGAAATGATACTTATTTGTTGACATATCTACTGCTTCGTGCCATGTCACATGATTGTTTTGTGTTCACGATGTTATTCATGTCACGTGCCTCCGACACCATTCATATCACATGTTCATGACACTGCTCATGTTAAAAGCTAATGGCGTGAGTTTCATGCTCTCAACTTCTTGTCATCATGATTACTCTCATGACGTGATTTCTATCGTGCATTATCGACATCGCTCAGGGAATTAGTCACGTCATGTGCGTCTAACAGCATTTATGTCGTGCATTATCGACATTGCTCATGTCTTGCGCTCGTGACAGTCAAGTGTTCCATAACTGTCATGTGCTCGCTTCTTTAATAACAATGTTCATGACATTGTCAATGTTTTGTGCTTGTGACACGATTCGCGTTGTATGCTCATGACATCACCTATATCATGCGTCGTTATATGCTCAAGAAATAGTTCATGTCGCATGCCTCTGCTACCATTTGTGTCATGTGTGACTGCCGCTATTCATGCTCGTGTTCATAACATCGTCCAAGACATGCGCTCATGGCGTGAGTCTTGTGCTCACGACAGTCACATGGTTGCTTATGACACAAGTTATCGTCTTGTGCGCGTGACAGCCTGGTGTTTCATAACTATCACGTACGCAGCTCTTTAATAATAATGTTCATGACATCGTTTGTATCTTTTGCTCGTGATAGTCAGGAACATAACTGTCACTTGCTCACTTCCTTAATAACAATGTTCATAACATCGTTTGAGTGCTTGTGCTCGTGAGAGTCAGGTGTTCCACAACTGTCACATGCTCACTTCCTTAATTACAATGTTCATGACATTGTTTATGCCTTATGCTCATAGCACTGTTCACATGCTCATGGCATTACATACGTCATGTGGTATTGACATTACTTATATGCTCGCGATATTATCTTTGTGTACGTGACAAAGATCCACGTCTTGTGTCTACGACACGCACATGCTACTTTTTCAATGCTCATGACATATTGTATATGTTTTGTGCTCATGGCACAATTAAATCTCGTGCTTGTGACACGTCCAAGTCTCGTGCTCGTGACATGTCCAAGTCTCGTGCTCGTGACACGTCCAAGTCTCGTTCTCGTTACACATCCAAGTCTCGTGCTCGTGACACGTCCAAGTCTCGTGCTCATGACACGTCCAATCTCGTACTCGTGACATGTTCAAGTCTCGTGCTCGTGACACGTCCAAGCCTTGTGCTCGTGACACGTTCAAGTCTCGTGCTTGTGACACGTCCAAGTTTCGTGCTCGTGACACGTTCAAGACTCATGCTCGTGACACATTTTATGTGATAGTAACATACTCACAACAGGACTTGCTTTGTAGAATGAAAAACCAATTTTATTGAAAACGTTGTCCATAAAATGGGACGTGTAGTGTTAATCCTCGGAAAAATGCAAAAACACCAAAAATAAATAATTAAAAACCAAGAAACCATGGTAATAAAAGTAGTATTCCTTCAAATGCAGGGCATTCCAGCTATTGGGCTGATTTTTCCCTTCATTGCTTTGCAACTTACAGGCTCCTGACCCACGAACTTCAGTGACCTTGTAAGGACCTCCAAGGTGGGACCGAGTTTCCCAGCTCCTTGTTCCCTTGTATTTTGAAAAGGACGTCGCAAGACCCAGTCTTCTCTTGGAATGTCCACGTCCTGCCATTTTTGTTGTAGCTTCTAGCTGCTTCCTGTTGATAACACCAATTTTTGATTTTCGCTGCTTCTCGTTTCTCGTCTAGTGGATCGAGATCGAGACTCGTCAACTCTTCATTTTTCTGCAAGTTAGGGTGCTTGGTTTGTGCCATAGTCATGCCTACTTCACATGGCATTACTGTTTCCATCCGATACACAAGAGAAAACGGTTTTTTGTAAGTCGATGACTTAGTGATGGTGCGGTAAGCCCACAACATGCCTGGAAGCTCTATTACCCACTTTCCTTTAGACTTTTCCAGACGTTTCTTCAATAGTTTCACAATTGTTTTGTTTGAAGATTCAAAGCAGCTGGCGTATGATCGAAGGAAGTCGATAAGCCTCTTTTGTATGTCAGCTGCTAGTTTTAAACTCATGTTCACCCGCTTGTCAGGATCGTCTTCGAGTAATGGCATCTCATCCAACTGTTCCACCTCTGGTTCTTCCCTATGAAGTACCAGCAGTAGCTTCTGTAATTGCTATAAATGTAGACCCTTACCTTTTAAGGTAGTTTGATAGCATGAGCGTGAACTTTCTTGTTCTCCTACTATTTCTTTCACTCCCCATGGGGTGGGAAATTTGATAGCCTGGTGTAGAGTCGATGGAATAGCTCCCATGTCGTGAATCCAAGGGCGTCCCATAATAGCATTATAATCCGAAGCACAATCTACTACTAAAAATTTAGTGTGTTTGTTAACTCCCTCTGTATACACTGGAAGCGTCACTTTGCCAATACTCTGCTTGACCTCACCAATGAACCCACCTAATGGAATAGATTTTCGTGTCAGTCCTCCTTCGTCGAGACCCAACTCCTTATATGCTTGCATGTAAAGGATGTTAGTTGAGCTTCCATTGTCGATTAATATCCTCTTCATCAAACAATTAGCCACTGTTAGTTCTATTACCAAAGCATCGTTATGCAAGGTTGGTACACTGCTCTCACCAGTCGTAAAAGTTATGGTGTATGACGGCGTATCGCCTTTCATAGTGTGTCCTCTGCTTTAGTTCTTGACAGCTCTAGTGTTTCTTTTCGCAACTGAGTTAGTTATCCCACTTATCTCTGATCCTCCAGAGATAACATTGATGACTCGATCATGTTTTGGAGGCGAAACTGGGGCGTTCGCAATTGCTATTTTCTTGTTTCTCTCGCCATCCATGCGATTGTGGGTTTTATCTGACAAGTATTCCCTCAAGTGACCTTTTTTAAGCAGCTCATTCACTTCCATCTTCAATCAGATGCAATCTTCTGTTTTGTGGCCATCTCACGGTTCCACCCATCTCTTTCAATACACCAACTAAATGTGTATGAGAGATCGGGAGGTTACTAATATCTGGCCATGTTGTCGATTTAGGCCTCCTATCGTCAGCCTCGCTCAATATTCGATGCGTGTTCCTTCTTTCACTCATGGTGTTTTCATCACGAGGTCATTGATAAGGCTTATCATCCCTACTTGTTCTTTCGTTTCTCAATACACGGGAATTAGATCGTTGTGAACATCGCTGGCGATTAGCCGAGTCTTCCTGATGTGATCATGAGACCATCCAAAACGACCCTTGAGTCTTGCTCACCACGAACAAATTCAAAGGTGAACTCATGGCTACGCGATTTGGACCTACGAGTATTCAAAGGAGGATTCCGACCAATTCAAAAGGATTCTAGGTATGAAACAAAATGTTCTGGAATCTTGATCCATTCCATAACCACGGAGAATTGTAATCACATTAATATTTGTTTATATGTGAAAGATATGGATAGTTCAAGTCAGTGGATCTATCTCAGTTCCAGTTTTGTGCCTGAGCAAAAGACCGTGTTACACAAACCAACTTAGAAACAGTTTTGGTACAAAACCACTTGTAGGATGTTAATGAATCTCTTATGTTTCCAACAAGCTCAGAAAGAGAAGATTTGGCCCACGAAATACAAAGATACACTTCATTTGCCAAAGGAAGTCAATCTAGTTCTACACTTGAAGAGCTTTAGGTCCAATTGGTTTAGGACCTTCCAGAAGTACGTATGGCAACCAGGAGCTGTTTCTACTAAGTCCAGGATGAAGCAAAGATACAAACCATGTTGTTTCTCATCAGCAAGTTGGATCAAAGAGTAAATATCAAAGAAGATTCAAGAAACATTTAATGGGTCAATTCAAGATCTTATGGCCAAAGAGAGCATGGGAAAAACTATTGGGGATGATATCTATCAAGTCCAGCCCACTTTGAGCCTAATTCAAATCCAAGAAAGCCCAAAATAATCACTTTGTTTTGTGGTCAAAGAGGAGTGACGAAAATTGAGTTCAACTCACCTTGGGAAGGACACTTTGGGAAGACAAAGTTTAAGAGTTGAATCTTCATTAAACTATCTATCTTTATTGTGTTTTAGTTTCAAGAATAATACTTGGCTTTGTGACCAATTTTTCTATCTCTATATAAACTCATGTAATCTCATTTGAGAATCATCAACCAATTTTCCTTTTCTTTATTAGAGTTTATCTCTTTGTTCTTTGTCTAGAACATTTCTTTGTTTCTTGGTGTGTAATATCCAAGCAACAGCCTCCTTTTGCTGGACTAATGTGTCATATCTAGCAGTGATTAGAGTTGGGAATATCAGCAGCCTTCCGCAACTGCTGTGCGACCCCTCAATCCATCAAATCTCCCTTTTTGCACCTTGCACCTTGGCGAGTTTCTATCCTTTTTAGTCCAGCTGAGTGATCCTCGAATTTTGGGCGTATCAAGTGGTATCAGAGCCACTCAACCGGTACTTGTCTGTTCATCTTCTCATCTATTCATCTTTTCATCTTTTTTTCTTTCTTCTTCTATCTTTTTATTTTCTATCATTTTCTTTGTTTCATCTTCTATCTATTCATTTTCTTTCAAAAAAAAAAAGTGACAAAAAGAGAAAAACAAAAGCAAAAAAAATGTATAATGATCGTCGAGAACGTGGGTCATCGAAGACGAAGGGCTAGGGATTCCAAATCTACAGTTTCAAGCACTTATGGAAGAGACGCGACGGTTGTTAAGGGTTAAGATGAATGTCCTCTATGAGAGGTTGGATGTAGTTCAAGCGGAGGCACAACCGAGACGACCACAAATGTTGCATCATAGAAGGGAAAGAGATCAACCTAGAGTAGTAAGGTCTGACGATTATTACAATAGTCAATCATCAAGAGGGAGCCACATGAAACCAAGAAGTGCTAGAGAAGCAAGAGGAAGAGTGGATGCTAATATGGGTATTTTGAAGTTGAAGATTCCTACCTTTCAAGGCAAGAACGACCCATATTCATATCTTGAGTGGGAGAAAAAGATTGAGTCAATTTTTAGTTGTCAAAACTATTGCGAGATGAAGAAGGTACGAGTTGTAGCCACTGGATTTTGTGATTATGCTATTACTTGGTGGGATCAATTGGTGGTAAGAAGGAGGAGAAATGGATAACATCCCATTGAGACTTGGGCAGAATTGAAGTCTATGTTAAGGAAGTGAATTGTTCCCCACCATCACCATCGTGGTTCAAATCATATTCTAAGGAGAACTTCTAGACCAACTGATGGAGCGTCTACTGTCACGCCAAGTTACCAACGAGAAAAGATGTCTCTTGTTTCTAAGGAAGAACAAGTTGTATTTAATTTGTTACCATCACCAAAGGATCATAAGCAGCTGTTGGTTCAGAAGAATCTGTTGGAAATAACAAATTCATTGAGTGAGCAAACGAAAGCCGAAGAACCAGATCACAAAGAAGTCAACAAACATGAAAGTGAGGAAAAACACAAAGGAAGGTCTCACGGAATGGAGTACACTTCTGTCTCAGGGTCAACAATATGGACTCATATATTCTCTTGAAGAGAAGCCACCAAAATCACTTCAATACTCTCCAACCCATGGCCTTACAGTTTCGAGGACGAAAATTTTTCAAGAGGAGGGGTATGATGTGATCATGAGACCATCCAAGACGACCCTAGAGTCTTGCTCACCACGAACGAATTCAAAGGTGAACTCATGGCTACGCGATTTGGACCTACGAGTATTCAAAGGAGGATTCCGACCATTTCAAAAGGATTCTAGGTATGAAATAAAATGTTCTGGAATCTTGATCCATTCCATAACCATAGAGAATTGGAATCACATTAATATCAGTTTATATGTGAAAAATATGGATAGTTCAAGTCAGTGGATCTATCTCAGTCCCAGTTTTGTGCCTGAGCAAAAGACCGTGTTACACAAACCAACTCAGAAACAGTTTCGGTACAAAACCACTTGTAGGATGTTAATGAATCTCTTATGTTTCGAACAAGCTCTGAAAGAGAAGATTTGGCCCACGAAATACAAAGATACACTTCATTTGCCAAAGGAAGTCAATCTAGTTCTACACTTGAAGAGCTTTAGGTCCAATTGGTTTAGGACCTTCCAGAAGTACCTATGGCAACCAGGAGCTGTTTCTACTAAGTCCAGGATGAAGCAAAGATACAAACCATGTTGTTTCTCATCAGCAAGTTGGATCAAAGAGTAAATATCAAAGAAGATTCAAGAAACATTTAATAGGTCAATTCAAGATCTTATGGCCAAAGAGAGCATGGGAAAAACTATTGGGGATGATATCTATCAAGTCCAGCCCACTTTGAGCCTAATTCAAATCCAAGAAAGCCCAAAATAATCACTTTGTTTTGTGGTCAAAGAGGAGTGACGAAAATTGAGTTCAACTCACCTTGGGAAGGACACCTTGGGAAGACAAAGTTCAAGAGTTGAATCTTCATTAAACTATCTATCTTTATTGTGTTTTAGTTTCAAGAATAATACTTGGCTTTGTGACCAATTTTTCTATCATTATATAAACTCATGTAATCTCATTTGAGAATCATCAACCGATTTTCCTTTTTTTTATTAGAGTTTATCTCTTTGTTCTTTGTCTAGAACATTTCTTTGTTTCTTGGTTTGTAATATCCAAGCAACAGTCTCCTTTTGCTGGACTAGTGTGTCATATCTAGCAGTGATTGGAGTTGGGAATATCATCAGCCTTCCGCAACTGCTGTACGACCCCTCAATCCATCAAATCTCCCTTGTTGCACCTTGCACCTTGGCGAGTTTCTATCCTTTTTAGTCCGGCTGAGTGATCCTCGAATTTTGGGCGTATCACTTCCTCCCACTTTATCTGCGCCCACGCACGTGAGAGCACGTCTTCCATTGTTCTGCATTGGTATTTTGTAAGTTCCTTGTACAAATCACCGTCAAGAAGCAATCCTCTTTTAAATGTGGAGATGGCAGTTGACGTGTTGCAATTGGGGATCGATACTTTTTCCTTGTTGAAGCGTCCCACATAGGCACGCAGCGACTCGTCTCTCTTTTGTCGTACCTCGTAAAGGTCATCCGCTGTCTGCTCCAGGTTCCTGCTGCTTGCAAATTGCTCAAAAAAGAGATCTGTCAATGATGCAAACGAGTTGATCGAGCCGTTTGGTAGGTTGATAAACCACTAAAGTGCTGCACCTGTTAGGCTTGAGCCAAAACCCTTGCACATAGTAGCTTCCCTGCACTCTTTTTGAATGGCCGTCGTGAACATTCATTGTTTGTATTGTGCTATGTGGTCATCTGGGTCGGATGTTATATCATATATTTTCATTCTTGGTAACGTGAATTTTCTCGGCATCTCAGTGAGTGCAATTTCATAAGAAAAAGGTGTATTGGCATATGAGTGCAAGTTGCTTTTTCGGATCGGTGGAGCCACTCCTAGCAGTCGTTCGATCATGGCTTCTACTGCACCCAAACGTTTTGCAAGCATAGCTTCCAAGTAAGCAGCTTTGGCTGACATGGTGTGTGGTTCATGTTCGACTCCTGTAACGTGCGATTCATTGTTGATCCGTGTTTTCTTCTCGAACAAGGTTCTCGCGGGTTTGACGTATGCTAGGGTTTTCTCCATTATTCTCCTCCTGTGGGATCTCTAGTCGTCCGTCTTCAGCCGCAGTCGTCGTTCGAGTAGCTGCAAGAGTTGTATTGAGATCTTGCATCCGATTGACGTGCACGTCAAAAAATCTTGAGCTTGCTTCAGTAAAAATTCTTCCTACTGTCACCAGTGAGGCGTTCTCCTCACGTAGCCTAGCATTATCGGCCTCGATCTGCGTCAGCTTCTGCACCGTCTCGTTCATCCTGGCAGTCAGGACTTCCAGCTGAGCGGCGACAGTCAGCTTCGACATTGGTCATGTCACTTCCGTTTCCCGTCATCTCACGTAGATGACTCTAGCTCCTCCTTCTAGCGCCAACTGTTTGGGCAAAAATAATCGATTCGTTTAAAGACTACGGAAACAAGAAACAGATGTTGAATAGTTGTTTTTATTGATCAAAGTCTCGAGCTCAAATACAAGAATTCAAGGCACAGGGAATCAATCTATAAACCCTAGCCGCGTTCTAGAATTGAGTCGTGTGTCTTGTGTTTTACGTCTCTTGCTTTCTTTCTTCCCCCTGTCTCTCGTGGAGGCCGCTCTCCTTATATAGAGACTCATTTGCCCTAATCTTTTTGGATTTGTCTTGGGCTTGCCGACTCTATCTACGATAGGGTCGGTCACAGGACTCTTGGCCCATTATTAAAGTCGGTCGTTAGACTTTTGGTCGCTTAACAGATCTAGTCGCGTGACTTTCATTCCATTGACAAAGTTAGTCGCGAGATTCTCGGTCTCGTGACAAAGTTAGTCACGAGATTCTCGGTCGCTTGACAGAGTCAGTCACGAGATTCTCGGTTCCTTGAACTAATCAGGAAGATTTTCCTTTTATAAGATAAACTCTTATTTACGCTGATTTTATCCAGCAAAATATACGCTGACTAAATAAATTATATTTATTTATTTATGATGATAAAATTATGCCCAACAACTACCACCACCACCATCACCACCACCACTGCTACCACCATAGTCATTGTTATCATTTTCGCCATCAGCGTTGTTTAACATAGTGGCTTGGGTTGTCTATATTGTATCACTTAGGGTATAAAGTTTTTTCTGTGTTGTGCGTTTATTTTGATTGTTATGTTTTATCTCTTATGGTCAGCATTTACATAGTTGCGTAGGTTGTTTATGTGGTATCCCTTAAAATATAACATTTTTTTTACTTTTAATTGGATTTGAGTTATTTATGTTCCATAATATTTTTTTTGCTATACTATTTCATTATAAACACTATTCATCACTTAAAGTTTTCAACATCCGATTTTAAAAAATCAAGTTATGTTGAATGGAGAAAAAAAATTCTATTTTTTTAAAATAAATTTTAAAGTTTTTATTAATTTTGTTGAAAATTTGTATGACATTAAAATGTAATCGATAAAAACTATTTTATCCAAATAAATAAATAAATAATTAATTGAACTTGTATTCCAACACCTTTGTAAGCTGAGCATGTACGTCACGTGACTCCTATTTGTCTTTTTACTTTAGCCAATAGTTATTTACTTAATTTTTTTCATTAGCGTGCTATATTCTTTGTTTTTTTTTTTTTTTTTGGTCATCTCGCAAACTAAGAGGTAAAGGATTACTCACCCCGACATTTTTGGCACCAATTTAAATGTTCAACTTGAGTAAACGTTTTACTGAATTTAGAGCGAATTGGGCTGGGTTGGGCTGGGCTGGACTGGACAAACCCGTTGGATATAATATATTAATATGTACACGTGTCGTAAAACCATTGGCCATGCTTACGCAGACGACAAGAGTGGTTCTTCTTTCCTTTGGCTCGCGATTTCTATTTTCCAAATGAAAAGCTCAAGCCTTTGATTATCCCTCTCTCTCTCATTCTTACCTTCTATAGCTCGCCCGTGATTCCTTGTTTCATGTACGTTTTTTCATTCTTCCCCTTATCTTTGTATTCGATCGAGGCCTCAATTTTTTAAATCATTAGATTATTCAAAAAGAAAAACCTGAAATTTGTTAAAAACTTGCCTTTATTTTGTGATGTATATATGTGATTAGCAGATTGAAGGCAATGATTCAGCTAAAGGTTTACGCAGGAGTCAGTACCCTCGCGTCATTGGCTGTGATTTACCATGCTTTCAGTACCAGAGGTCAATTTTACCCAGCGGCTGAGTATCTGTCGACGTCCAAGATCAATTTGGTGGTTCTTTTGAACATGGGTTTGGTTCTAATGTTCAGTTTATGGAATCTTGTCAAAATTGTTTTCCTGGGTTCTCTTAGAGAAGCTGAGGTTGAGCGTTTGAATGAGCAAGCGTGGAGAGAACTCATGGAGATTCTCTTTGCTGTCACTATTTTTCGACAGGACTTCTCTGTTGGCTTTATCTCTTTGGTTGTGACTCTTTTGTTGATCAAGGGTTTGCATTGGATGGCTCAGAAGAGAGTCGAGTTTATTGAGACTACTCCTTCTGTCACTTTACTCTCTCATGTTCGTATTGTTTCCTTCTTGGTGTTTCTTCTGCTTTTAGATGGCCTCCTTACGTATTCTTCTATGCGGCAATTGATTCTGTCCCGGAAAGCTTCTATGTCTGTCTTCTTCACGTTTGAGTTAGTGTCTTTTCCTTTCTACTTATTTTCATCTACTTTTGTTCGGTTTGGAATCATATAGAGTGGAAGATTTGTTGAGGGGGGAGTGGTGTTGATTTCGTTTACTAGGATTTTAATTTAATCAATCCCCTAGCGTTAAACGCTTAACTAGCTATCAAGCATCAAAGATGTTTGAAAATAGCTCAACATATGGTCGATATGTACAGGTGATCACAAGTTTGGGGATTTTTATTTTTATGATATTAGCATATTGTTTAGTATGTATCCTTCTGGAATATTATGCCATCAAAACGCATGTGAAAGTACCCCATCTTTAACTGTTTGTTTTTATTATTGGCTTAATGAACTCTGCATCATACACCCAAGCATTAGACTTAGTTGATATTTTCTCTGTTGCAGGTATATGATTCTTGCAACAACAACTGTTTCTGTTATTGTAAACTATGCCTTCTATGTCACGGATATGCTCAAGGAAGGTCAATGGGAAGGAAAACCAGTATATACCTTCTATCTGGAGCTCGTCCGTGACTTGCTTCACTTGTCCATGTATCTTTGCTTCTTCCTCATGATATTCATGTAAGTTTTTTTCTTTCATATATGTCATTCATTATTCCAAACTTAGATGTTATACCACTTAAAGATAACTGAATCCTGACTAATTAACATACTGAAAGTAGTATGTCACAACTCGTTATCGCCTTATTTTTTTATTGCTGGATACTTGTTTCAAGAGTTACTTGCATAACTTTATCATTACACTTATTTCCATCAATGAGTCTTCTCTTGGTTACATTATGTAACTTACATTGGTGCGTTCATAGATTTACTTGTAGATGATGAAAAATCAGAAAATGAGAAATAATAAGCAGCCAGCAAGCCAAAACAATAGATCTACTGCGTCTCTCTTTATGCAATTTATGGCATTTTAGTATTGTAATTTGTATCCTAATTCGAGTATCACCTTTTTATTGCATAGGAACTATGGCCTTCCTTTGCATCTAATAAGAGAGCTCTACGAAACGTTCAGAAACTTCAAGATTCGTGTGACTGATTACCTCCGATATCGTAAAATCACTTCCAATATGAATGATCGGTTTCCTGATGCAACTCCTGAAGAACTTAGCTCGTAAGTTCCAGATATTCCCAGAAGATTTATCTTTCCAGATATTCTATTTAAGCTTACTAAACTTGATCATGCTTACATAGCTAGCTCAATCACAGTTTTTAATTTGGGGTTTGCAGAAATGATGCCACTTGTATCATATGTCGTGAAGAAATGACCTCAGCGAAGAAATTAGTATGTGGCCATCTATTTCATGTGCATTGTCTCCGGTCATGGTTGGAACGACAAAACACATGTCCCACCTGCAGAGCGCTGGTTGTGCCAGCTGAGAATGCTACATCAGCAGCTTCTGGAAACCGTGGACCACACCAACAATCCCTGCAGCAGGGTACCGATCTTGCTATTCATACATATTTTCATAATGAATATATTTCATTTGGAACTCTGTGCTCCCAATTTTAATTGTCTCTTGAGGTACTTGGTATGGCAAATGACATCTGCACCCAGCATGTCCGGAAGGTGAATCCTATATTGACTTGTGAAACATTGAGACTAATGATGCTCTACGCTTCGAACAGGAATCGGTAGTTCCAGTTCAGATGGCCAGGGATCTTCAGTAGCTGGTGCTGCCAGTGAGAATATGAACAGGCACGAAGCTAGGTTGCAAGCTGCTGCTTCTGCAGCCTCCATGTATGGGAGATCCGTTGTTTATCCATCTTGTGCAAACACACTAGCATGGTATGTGTTAAGGCTACCAAAGAAATAACCAATAGTATGCATAACAAATATATTCAGACATGATCTTAGTTAGTGTCTTTTAAGTCTTGTAGCTTAAGCTATTATGGTGACAGTTTCTTTGACATGTCTTTTATTCACTTGTACGGTCTTAAATATACCATGTTAGGCCTTGGAATTAGCTTGTATAACTTTTCTTTTATGTAACTTGTGTAATCATCCACTATATAAATGATGATCAAGATTAACTAACACTTAAGATTGGACATATGAAGGTCTCAAGGTTATTCATTGCTTCCTCAGACGGAGGTAGAAGCACAGAGGAGATTTCTTGAGTCCCAAATAGAGGTACGTCGACATAATTAGCGCATAAACTACCTTTTTTCGTAAGCAGGTCAGAGTTTACAATAAAATTGTTTTCTCGGTAGGTGTTGCAAAACCAACTTGGGCTTCTGGAGAAGCGGACGACTGTAGTAGATAAGAAAGGAAAGTCAGTTGCGGAAACTGCAGAATGAAACCATAAAAGCAAGTGTGGTAAAGACGAGGTGAACAGAGGAGTTTAGGATTTTGGAGTAAAGAGAGAAGACAAGTAAACCTGAAAATGTGTGAATGGTTTTTGCTGTAGAGAATATTTAAAGAATGTAAATGTTGAGTGTCTCTGACTCGTATAAGCTTGGAACAGAAGTACCACAATTGTCTCTCTATATTAGTTTTGTTCCCTTATCTTTGAAAAAGAAAGCAACAATTTGGAACAATCTTGTGTTGTTGAAGTTCTATGAAAATAATATTCAGTGTTATAATTGAAAAATCAAATGGAACTTTTTGAAGCTTTATTTTAATTTTGGTCAAAATTAAATTCTGAGGTTTGTTAAAAGTCTTCCCGACAAAACAAAAAGGCTTTTAGTGCAAATATTTACTTTTCTAATTAAGAAGAAGTTAGTATTATTTACTTTTTAGTCCCGAATCGGCCACTCTCGCTCGCTGGATCCTCTCCGTCCGGTGACAATCTCTCTCACAGCTGAAGGCAAGTCATCGTTCTTATTTGTTTTTCTAGATCGGATGTGAGACTATACTAGTACTGAAATCGATCATACATATAGATAGATATCGAACTGCTAGGGTGATGTATCGTTAATGATTTGACATTTACGGTAGCCTGCTTTTTGTGTGTTTGTTCTTGCGCACCAAGTGTTTGACAAAATTACCCAATGAACATTTTCTCCTTGTTCGCAGGACATTCTTAATTCCGAAGGACGAAACCATGACGAGTCTGTTATGGTTAACGGCAGAAGAGGCTGCAAAGAACAGAGGAAAAGTTCTTTCTTTGTACCGACAACTACTTAGGAGCATCAACTCGCCAAAACTGCAGCTTAGTTATGCGTCAAGACTTGCCAAGAAAGCTGAGGTTAGGACCATCTTCTTGTTTGGCTCTGAGGAGGTTTCAAAACACAATGTTGCCGATCTCATCCGTACTGCTGAATATGCTCTCTCCCAGTTGAAACAAGGCAAAATCCCCAACAACACCACTCAGTACTGATTGAGTCATTGTCACACATTCATAGATATATGCATGGCTTTATTATGCTCCTTTCGATATCTCCCTTTCATTTATTTGGAAACCTTCAATATTTGATCAGCTCAACTGTGTAACTCACAAGGCGTGTTTCCTAGATGTATAATAAGATTTGTGGTGTTTAAAAAACATGTCGTCCCGTATATGTTTGCATTTTGGTCAGTATATTCCAATAATCATTGAAGAAAACTTTCAACACCCGCTCAGTATTTAGGCATTTTTCCATGGCGCTCTATTGTCACACATACATATGTATGATACTCTTCAATCTTGATTGTAGATCACGTGCTTGCACATTGCTCAAACTATATATTGCTATAATCACTAATGAGAAGTTTGAACTATTTAGGATACCAAACAAGCCGGATAGGACTAGAAGAATACAAACCTAATGAACTCATGTAAATGATAATAGTAGAATGGCTTACTTTCACAAAAAAAACGACGGCTTAACAAAATTGTTTATAATTTGTAATTCGACAAGAATCTAGTGGCTCGTATTTTTAAGATTCTACCAAAACTGGCATCAGAAAATTGTCATTTAGTCAATAAACAAACACTCAAATCAGCTCTCATCCTCAGTTCTCTTGTCCTTCGTCTACCTTCTGAGCTTACTGCTTTCCAATCTGTGGCCGTCTCATAGCTGGATAAACAGAAAAAGAAAGAAAGATAAAGAACCATAATGTCACAACTTGTAGGAGTTTGATGATTGTCTTTGTATGTTTTCTCGAACTATATACACTGAAAAATATACTCACATCTAAGAGCTGACCCGGCAAGACATGTAAGCCTTGATTTAGTATTCGTCTCGGCTAATGGTTTTGTATTCTCTTTAGCCGCCATTCGGACATCCCAAACACGTATGATCCCATCAGATGATGCAGAACCAATCAAGTATGGATCTTCCAAGGAGCCGTCACTTTCATTCCTGGTAAGCACAACAATACCTTTGATTCGAGCTGGGTGAGCATCTTCTATTGAATAAGCAAGCTTCCCACTATTTGTGTCCCAAGCTGTTATAGCCCGATCCTCACCACCTGTAAAAAGAGTTCCACTCTGTTTGCAAATTAAGCAAACATTTTTAGCCATGAAATAAAGTCTCTGAATCAAAATCATAACCATTTCCAAAAATAAAACGTAAACACAATATCAATAAGAAACCGGAAGAACACTACATAGCCAAAGAAGTCGGTTTGGAGGCTTCTGAAAATTTACACTACAACAACATAAACTAAAACCGAACACACCCATTGAGCAAAAGAAGCAGAATTATATTGAAAGAATTCACTTTTCTGCACAATAAAAGGACATATAGAATTATAGATAGATATCAATAACCTATTCGCAAAAGAGTTATCATAGTCTCGGGGTGAAAGCCTTAAATTAATCTCTTTTCATGGTTTCAAGAAGGTGGACTCATTACTCAATGTACACTTGGGCAACATAGGACTAAACAAGCATCAATAAAAGAAACAACAACAGCTAGAGTTCAATTTAGACAAGTAAACCAAATAAACAACAAGCTAAGAATCTCAAAGCTGCGCACAAAGAACAAGAGACTAAAGATGCAACTGTGGGAATGATAAGAGAAACTAAAGCTACCAAAAGAGTACCTCCCCGGGAGTAGCGCAGAGTATACGTTTGCGGCTAGGATTCTCGAGCTCAAGAAGAAGCTTAGCATCCTCAGACTGATGAACTCCAACTTTATTATTCACAACCATGAAAAAACTTTCACCACTCGGATCAAACTTGACAAGACTCGCCTCATGACCTAACCTACAGCAAAAACTCCTCTTTCCTCTCACAAGATTCAGCATCGTAAAGAACTCATCACGATAAACAGCTAAAGCAAGCTTCCCAGAAGGATGAATCGCCAAATCATTAACCGCCTTTTTATGAGGACGAAAGGACTTAAGAAGAACGAAAGGATCAGTATCGAATATAGCGACGGAGCCATCTGCCGCGGCGGAGATCAGGTTACGAGGGAAGGAGAGTGAAGAAGGAGTGTAGAAGGAGAGAGCAGTGATGGAGGCTGTGTGGTTGTGGTCTAGGAGAGAGCCGAGGGAGGAAGCGGAAGGAAGATCGTAGAGGTGGATTGTATCGTCGGAGCCGCCCGAAGCAGCGGCGGGACCGGAACAAGCGACGGTGGTGATTGGGGAGATATGGGATGGGTATGAGAAGAGAGGTGTGAGAATTAGGGTTTGGTTATCGGCGTCGTGCTTGGTGGGTTTAAGCTTGAAACCCCAAATGAACCTCTCGTACGAGCCTGCGATGATGCTCATTGTAGCTTCGAGGAGAGGTTTCGAATGACAAAGTCTGATTGTAATTTTTTAGGGTTTTAGGTTTTTATCGAAGACGAAGACTAAATGTTTTGTAAACTTAACCGGATACTAAACCGTGTAATTTTGTGGTTAATGGTTCAAACTTGTTGGTCGATTGAACCAATTTTTCTTTCTTTTTTTTGGGTTAGATTTTTCATAAAAAGGTTTTTTCCTTTCAAATGGGTGGTTCTAGGCCTGGGCATTTGGGTGTTCGGATCGGGTTCAGGTTCGAGTATTTCGGGTTCGGGTTTTTCGGGTTTACTAATATAAGATCCGAACAGGTGTTCATATAATTTCGGGTCGGGTTCAGGTTTGGTTCTTTTCGGGTTCGGGTAATTTGGGTATTGACTTTAAGAAACCTAAAATATATCCGAAATATATTCGGTTATGGATAGTACCTACTCGACCTATCCAAAGTACCCACAAAACCCGAAAAACCTGAAATATACCTGTAAAAACAGTTGTATAATCTAACAAATTCAATAAGAAACAATGAACTAAAACACAAATTAAACCATGTTTTGAGCATTTTAATCGTAAAACAAGTCAAAAACATACCATGTCTCGCAAAATAAGCATCCCAACAAAGAAAAACATGACTTAAAATCTTAAACAAATGAAACTAATTGAGTGATAAATTGATAGAGCGAAAGAAACAAAGAAAGAAGAATCATCCCAACATGTCAGCCTTTAAGAGATTATCCATAGATCATGACCTGTTACAACAAACCAAACATTTTTAAGACTAGAACTCATTTGAAAGAACAAAAATATGACAGAAATGAAGTTACCTTGTAGCCGAGTACCGAGTATAATGTCTCCTATTTTGGGTCGAAGTTGTTTTCATTTTGAAACTCTAAAAAGAAACAACAACAAAATGTTGAGCTAACCGTTACAAAAAGGTAAAAAGTTAAACATAAATTTAGAACTTACCTTTTTGAAGACTATCAAATAGTTCAATATTAGCGAGGATCTGTGAGTTTGCAAAGAAATCCTTTTCATTAATCTTCATATCTTGTTTCATCCATTGCTCAGTGCACATCAACACTTCAACCATGTAAAAACATAAACAGCTCTTATGAGGCTCAATGATTCGACCACTAGTGCTGAAAGCACTTTCAGAGGCGACAGAGGACACTTGCATTGAAAGAACATCCTTGGCAATTTCAGATAAAACAAGGAACTTCTGACTATTGAGTCTCCACCTAGACAAAACATCCCATTCTATTCCAGGAAGAGTTTTAGGAGTCTCTATAGCATCCTTGAGATAAATATCTAACTCATCCTTTGTTTCATCAAGTCCATTTTCCTTGATCATTTCACTGTAAGCATTGTCCATCCTTTCAAACTCATAGATTTCTTCTGCAAAGTCACTTGAGAGTGATTCAAATATAAACCGATCTTGTGCAGCACTAGAGGAAGATGGAATTGATTGAGATGATTGTGTGCTTGATCCTTTGTGGTTGACACTATACTCCTTGAACATATCCTTCACGACATTATGAACAAATATGGACATATCCTTAGAGTCTTGACTATCTTTCCATAGAGTTTATCAAAGCACATCTTAGCAAACTGAATTTTCAGTCTAGGGTCGAACACACTAGCAACAATCAACATCTTGTTAATATTCTTGACCCCTTCCCAATACTTAGTAAACTTTTCTCTCATTTCAGTCGCCATTTTGCTTAGTTCACTATCATAACTATTGCTCAAGTCGTGAGATTCTTCTCCATAGTGACAATTTCACCATAGCACTTGTACGAACAAGTCTTAGTGGAAGCTGAGACAACCAAAGTAGCAGTGTAGAACAAGCAAGAAACTTCACTAACCTCTCTATTGCCCTCCAATCCGTGTAAGAAGGTGGTCATTTCCGCTTCACCCCATTTTCAATTTCCATGAAGTAGTCATTATATAACTTGTCTTCATCCTCCATCTTTTGGAAAGCCAACTTAAATTTCATGGCGCTTGTCAACATCAAGTATGTAGAATTCCACCTTGTCTTCATATCCATAGGCTAACTCCCCATAGTCAACTTCCCTGACACAACCTTTTCCTCAAATGAGTCACATCTTGGACTTGAAGACCTCACATACTGCACTCCATTGCGAACATCTGCCACATTATCACCCACTTCAGACAAACCATCCCTAACAATCAAGTTGATGATATGAGCACAACACCTCATGTGCAAGTAAGTCCCATCTAACACTAAGTAATCATGCCTCAATAACTTAAATTCTTCAACAAACTTCTTTAATCCATTGTTGGCAGTTGCATTGTCGACTGTGATGGTGAATAACTTCTCTATGTCCCAATCAGCGAGACATTCAACTAAAACCTTTGATATTGTGTTGCTTTTGTGATCCGTGATATACTTAAATCCAAAAATCAACTTCTTTAAGCGCCATTCTGAATCCACAAAATGCACAATGATCACCATGTAACTAGCTCGTGTAACATTAGCAGTCCATATGTCAGTAGTCAGAGACACTATATGCAGCTGAGAAGATAGCCAAGCCTTCAAAGATGCTTTCCTAGCCACATACATCTGAATTATATCTCTACTAGATGTTCTTCTTGAATGAGGCTTGAATAAATTACACTTGTTGCAGAAGTGTTTCCATGCCAAACACTTAATAAAGACAAGTGGTAATTCTGCCAAAACAAGTATTTCATTTGAAGCCTCTCTGAAGACACTCTCTGTTATTCTTCCATCTTGCAGCTTTCCCTCATTACTAATAACAGCTTGTGTCTGACGCCCAGCCCATGCCTTGTACGGCTTACATATATCCACATGCTTCTTCAAGTTTGAAGTCTCTTGTTTAGTTGGACATACAAATGACTTCTTGCAATAGTGACAATCACTCATATTCGGATCCTTCACTTGTCTCGTGAAATGCTTCCAGACTTCAGAGCATTGAACAGGTAACTTCTTAGGCTTATTACCTCGTGGAGCTTCTTTCCTCTTCCCTTTAATTTTATCACTCTGCGGAGAAGTCTTAAACCTATCTTCATATCCTTGTGTGTTCTCATCATTGGCGTCTGGATTGTTTGAAGAATCCATCTACAACATTTCAAAAGATAATCCATTTCAAAACATGTATGAATAACAACTCCGTAACAACATCACACAACATTACATTTGGTTCACTAGCTAAATATATATATTTATATGTTTGAATATACATTCTGTCTAATATACAAGAAACCCCAAAATCTCAACATTACATCATAGTACATTCGATCCAATATACAAGAAAACCCCAAAATCTCCAAAGCAAAAAAAAATTCTCATTTACACACATCAAATTCGACCAAAAAAAAAAATTCCCATTTACATAGCTGTTGGAAGAGCGAGACAAACAATTAAGTTATGTATCTAAAGTTCTAAATCATAGACTATGAACAAAACAAAGAAGAAAGAACTAAACAGATCAAGAAAAAAATGTTATATGAAACTAATAAGAGAACTTTCACAAACCAATAAAATTGTTTCTCTTTACAGATAAATATCTAAAAGAAGTAAAAATCAAAACAATTATGTAATAAAGCTAAGAAATATAAAACTAAAATTTTATCATCTAGATTTTTTTGCATAGCGTATATGTATTATATACCATACGCCTAAGCCAAGAAATAATACGTTTATAGGATGACAACTACTGTGACTACTAGGGTTTTGACGGATCTGGTGCAAGATGCTACGATGGTAGATATTGGTGGCACGGATCGACCACCGGGGGAGCCTCCGGATACACTGGGATCATGGGTGTCGAAGGTGACTGGTCGAACTGTGGGTGGCATGCCGAACCCGGACTCTATTGTTGATGACGCGTTTGTGATGGAGAGAGTATCTATGGCGTTTTCGTATAATGAAGATGGGGAACCGGAGATAACTATTGGGCAGGAAGTTCTGGACGCTATGAATGGGTTGTTGAAGAGTTGCATGATTGTTAAAGTGTTAGGACGAAGTATGCCGATTGCGGTCCTGCAGAGGAAGTTGAGGGTGTTGTGGAAACCAAAAGGGGCGATGTATGTCATGGATCTCCCACGGCAATTCTTTATGGTCCGGTTTGACGTTGAGGAGGAGTATATGGTAGCGTTGACAGGAGGACCATGGAGGATTTTTGGTAATTATCTGATGGTCCAGGCTTGGACGCTGGAGTTTGATCCTCTCAAGGATGAGATTACTACAACTCCGGTTTGGGTGAGGATTTCCATCTTACCATATAATTTTTACCATAAAGCTATTCTCTCATGGATCGCCCAGAGTTTGGGGAGGCCAGTGAAAGTGTATCGAACAACGTTATCCTTTGAGAGGGGACGGTTTGCTCGAGTTTGCGTGGAAGTTAACCTTCGGAAGCCGCCTAAAGGGACAGTTTTTATTAATAGGGCTCGGTACTTTGTAGCGTATGAGGGTCTTACACAAATTTGTTTGCATTGTGGTATGTACGGTCACTTGGTGCATACATGTCCAAAGGTAGTGAAGGAAAGGGTGGTGCCCGAACCAGATATGGCAGGAGAGGGGAAGGAAGTTAGTCAGGAAGTTAATCACGAGGATGATGGATTTGTCTCGGTGAAGCAGCAGGGGAGGCGTGTGGGACCACCGGAGCGTAATTCTGTCGTTGCGGTGGAGGGTGGAGAGTTAGGTTTGGAAAGAAATCTCCTGGAATCTTGGAGTGTTAATGCTTCTGCGAATATTCTGGTTTCCAATAGTTTTGGAAGAATAGCCGAAGATTTGGCATCACCGGAGAAAAGGAAAGAGGTTGTTGAGATTGAGAGTAATAAGGAAAATGAATATCCGGTGAACCAGATGGTTTGAGGGAATAATGACGGGCCAGGGAAGGAAGTTGTGTTTGGGGCTGGTGTGAGGTCGAAGGTGAATGGGCCTCAGGTTGGGTTAAAGGAGAAAATTTTAAATAAGAAGAGTGGAAATGGTAGGGGTTTGGATAAGGTGGGATTTCGGCCCAAACAACATTCTAATCGGCCTATGCGTGGTCTGATTTTTGGCCCAGTTAGTGATGGTTTGACCTTATCGACAAACGGAAAGAGGTTGCGGGTGGAGACGGATAGTCTGGGATGGTCCGGTGGCTTTATGGCTCAGGCGACTCCCATTGGCTGTGTAGCTTGGGATGGGGGATCGAATATTGTGCACAGTGCTTCAAGAGGGCAATTGCCCACGTCGGAGGGGTCGACGGGAATGGATCTGGTGGAGCAGAGGGACTCGGTGGTGGGTGGTACAAGTCGCTGTGACGAATAATGGTTTGTCCCGACTTTTCTAGTTGTGTTAATTTTATCAATGATTAATTGTATTCTGTGGAATTGTTGGGGGGCAAATAAACCTCAGTTTCGTACATCCGTTCTGTATATGTTAAAGAAATTCAATACCGATGTTCTTGCTCTCTTTGAGACGCATGCTGGTGGTGAGCGAGCAGGTCGTATTTGTCAAGGTTTATGCTTTGAACATCAGTTTCGACTGGATGCAGTTGGACATAGTGGGGGTCTGTGGCTGCTATGGAGATCTGGCATTGGTAATGTAGAGGTTGTGGAATCTTCTGATCAGTTTATTCATGCTTTAGTGATAAATGGATTAGAGACATTGAATCTTATTGTGGTATATGCTGCTCCGACGGTGAGTAGGAGGTGTGGTTTGTGGGATCAGCTGAAAAGGGTAGTTGGTAGTGCGGTTGGTCCCGTTGTTATAGGCGGAGATTTCAATACGATAGTGAGAATCGATGAAAGGGCGGGAGGAAATGGTCGTCTTTCGTCAGATTCTCTCGCTTTTGGGGAGTGGATTAGTGAAGTTTCTTTGATTGATATGGGGTTTAGGGGTAAGAAGTATACATGGCAAAGGGGTTGCGTATAACAATTCTTTGTTGCGAAACGCTTAGACCGAGTTTTATGTTGCTCCCATGCCCGTCTGCAATGGCAGGATGCATCAGTCACGCATTTACCATTTTTGGCGTCTGATCTTGCCCCCTTATATGTTCAATTAGATCCGGAGTGTGTAGTTAATGCGGGTCGCAGACCGTTCCGTTTTGAGGGAGCTTGGATGGAGCACCCTGAGTTTAAAGAAATGTTGAAGACTTCCTGGAATAAGAACATTAATACTCAAGATGCTTTATGCGAGTTGCAAAGTACTTTAAAGAAATGGAATCGAGAGATATTTGGGAATGTTCAGGTTCGCAAGGAGAAGCTGGTCAGGGAAATTACATCAGTACAAGAGTTGCTTGATCAAACTCCTACTGATGCTTTAATACGGGAAGAGGAGAAGTTGTTGCAAGAATTTGATATGGTTCTCGGGCAGGAGGAGCTAATCTGGTTTCAGAAGTCTCGAGATAAATATTTTCACACGTCTACTGCCATAAGGAGAAGACGGAATAGGATTGACATGCTGAAAAATGAGGCTGCTAGCTGGGTCACTAATGGTCAGGAGTTAGAGAAGATGGCGGTTGAGTACTATAGCAAGTTGTACTCTCTAGAGGATGTGGATATGGTAGGAGCTAGTCTACTTATGGATGGTTTTGTGTGTCTATCACGCGAAGATCATACTAACCTGAATAGATCCTTTTCAAGAGTTGAAGTGGAGAGGGCATTATGATGTATGGGATGCTATAAGGCTCTGGGGCCTGATGGCTTCCAGGCAGTCTTTTATCAGAAATGTTGGGATGTGGTAGGGGATTCTGTATTCCGGTTTGCTCTTGATTTTTCCGTACTGGCCAGTTGCTCGAGGGTAGTAACGATGAACCTATGGTGCTTACACTGAAGGTGGGTAGACCGGAGGAGATTATTCAGTTCCGACCCATTAGTTTGTGTAATGTCTTGTGTAAGACAACTACGAAGACTTTGGTTGGACGACTGAAAGGAGTGATGACAAAGCTTATCGTTCCTGCTCAATCTAGCTTTATTCCAGGGCGTATGAGTACTGACAATATTGTTGTGGTACAAGAAATAGTTCACTCGATGCGCAGGAAGAAAGGGAAGAAAGGCTGGATGTTGTTGAAGCTTGATTTAGAGAAAGCCTATGACCGGATACGGTGGGACTTCTTGGAAGAAACTCTTAAGGTAGCTGGACTCTCGGATACTTGGGTGAACTGAATAATGCAGTGTGTGTTAGGTCCCTCCATGAATCTGTTGTTTAATGGTGAGAAATCCGAAGCTTTTAAACCTAAGAGAGGTTTAAGACAAGGTGACCCGTTGTCACCTTACCTGTTTGTCCTATGCATGGAGCGGCTCTGCCACTTGGTTGATAGAGAGATTGTACTGAATAACTGGAAGCCAATCAGTTTGTCAAGGGGGGGCCCTATAGTCTCTCATGTCTGCTTTGCAGATGATCTCATATTATTTTCAGAAGCTTCAGTGGCTCAAATCCGGGTGATACGACGTGTTCTTGAAAGATTTTGTCTAGCATCTGGTCAGAAAGTGAGTCTAGAAAAATCAAAAATCTATTTTTCTTCAAATGTTTCTCGGGAGTTGGGGAGACTCATTAGCACAGAGAGTGGTATCCAAGTGACTAGAGATCTGGGGAAGTAATTAGGCATCCAGTTTTGCAGAAACGAATTAACAAAGAGACTTTTGGAGAGGTGCTTGAGCGGGCGTCGACAAGATTGGCAGGTTGGAAAGAGAGGACGTTGAGCTTTACGGGACGACTTACACTTACAAAAGTTGTCTTGTCTTCGGTTCCGGTAAACTCAATGCAAACTATCAAGTTGCCTACTCATACGCTACAAAGGTTGGATAGGCTGTCACGGGACTTCCTCTGGGGGAGTAATGCAGAGGCGAGGAAGTTACACCTGGTCTCCTGGAAAATGGTGTGTTCTCCAAAGGGAGAGGGTGTTTTGGGTTCGTATGGCATGTGAAATGAATAAGGCCTTACTCGCAAAGATTGGTTGGCGTTTGCTACATGATACAACAAGTTTATGGGCGCGAGTTCTGCGTAGCAAGTATAAGGTTGGCGATGTCAAGGACCGCTCTTGTATTACAGTTAAGAGCCACTGGTCGTCGACTTGGCGGAGTGTGGCTCTTGGTTTGAGGGAAGTTATTCAGGGAGGATATGATTGGGTTATTGGTGATGGCAGAAGAATAAGTTTCTGGACTGACACGTGGTTGAGTGAGGGTCCTATACTAGAGCAAGCAGCTGTTATGCTCCCACAAGACCATAGTGTTATGATTGCTCGAGACTTATGGGTAGAGGGAACTGGCTGGGATATGGTTAGGATTGCCCCATATATATTAGAGGAGCGCTGTTTGGAGCTTGCATCGGTGGTTTTGGATAGTGTTACGGGTGCCAGGGATCGGTTGGCGTGGGGAGAAACTGCAGATGGGCAGTTTACGGTCAAGTCCGCGTATAAGCTCTTAACTAAAAACTCTTCTCCAAAGCAGAACATGAAGAGATTCTATGATCGGCTCTGGAAAGTACTTGTCCCGGAGCGGGTGACTAATGTGGAGCGGCACCGTCGACATTTGAGCGATACGGCGGTCTGTCAGGTCTGTAATGGTGGTGATGAGACTATTGTGCATATACTGCGATATTGTCCTGCAATGGCAGGTCTCTGGCATCGTCTTGTTCCTTCAAGTCGCAGACAAAGGTTTTTTGTTCCCTCGGTGATGGAATGGCTGTATGAAAATTTATGGGCGACGAGTAATGGTCGGGTAGGGGATTCTTGGCCAATTATGTTCTTGCTGGCAGTTTGGTGGGCGTGGAAGTGGAGATGCAAAGACATATTTGGGGAGAATAGAATATGGACTGATAGGGTAAAGTTCATTACGGAGCTGACGAAAGAGATGTTGGGAGAAAGAAGTGTTAGTGGGCACGGTACTCAGTCCGGAAACCGAGTAGAGCGGCTGAACAAATGGTTCACTCCGTCCCCGGGGTGGTACAAACTGAACACTGATGGGGCCTCGCGGGAAAATCCTGGATTGGCGACTGCTGGTGGGGTTTTAAGGAATGAAGCCGGCGAATGGTGTGGTGGTTTTGTATTGAACATAGGTAGGTGTTTTGCACCGTTGGCGGAACTTTGGGGTGTATACTATGGCCTCTATATCGCTTGGGAGCGGTGTGTAACACGATTAAAGGTTGAAGTGAATCCGGAGTTGGTTGTTGGGTTCCTCCAGACAGCGATAGCTGAGGCTCATCCGCTGTCCTTCCTGGTACGGCTGTGCCATGGCTTTATTTCTAGAGACTGGATTGTCCGTGTCTCTCACGTGTTTCGCGAAGCTAATCGTCTGGCAGATGGATTAGCGAATTATGCATTTTCTCTTCCTTTTGGGTTTCAGCAGTTGCAAACAGTTCCGGTGGAGGTTGACTCGCTTTTGCGAGAGGTCCTGTGTGGATCTGCGCGTCCTCGGCTAGTACCTATGTAGTGTTTTCTTTTCTTTTCAGTAATAAGTCGCATTGGGAGTTCTCTCCCTTTGTTTCACCAAAAAAAAAAAAAAAAAAATATAAAACTAACAATCATAGATTTGTTGTAGTTTCTTAAAATCATAACTAAGTACAAAACCTACAACCAATAACAACAACAAAGGAATGGTTTCGTTTCTACTTTCAGACATAAAGAATCAATAATGTCAATAAAGAGGAGAAGGAAGCTTACAATTGATCGAGTTCTAGCTGTTTGTGCAGATGAGGCTATCGGCGGAAACAGGTTTTTGGAGATCGAGTTTGAGGGTTTTGGTTTATAAAACCAAAAGATTCTTGAAATCGGACAAAATCTGGCAAGTTCGGCATGGTTATGATTTTTTAGAAAGATTTAGAAAGATTCAAAGAGGGAGAATAAGGCAAACTAATTTCCGCAAATTTACATATGTGATAATGTGATATCTTGTATAAATGTGTTCGGGTATAAACAGGTACTCACGGGTTCTCGGGTAATACCTGATACCTGTGTGTATTTGAAAACGAAAACCGATCATTTATTTAAACAGAATCGGTTTAGTTTGGGTTCGGGTATTTTGGATCAGGTTTGGTTCGGTTCCTCAAATTCGGTTTATTTGCCCAGGCCTACTACCTCCTCCTATGATCGCTTTCCCCTTCTTCTCCCCCATCTCATCAAGTGTTAGTTTCTTTTCTTCAGCTTCACAAAATATTAACGATAAGTGTTCTCTTTTAACTTAATGACACCTCTAGGTGACTGAGAAGGTTAGAAGTATGTGGGCCTTTACAAGCTTGATATATAGATTCAAGCCCAGTCATTTGATAATATATATTGGGATCCAATTTGAATTCCTAAGAACAGAGAAAAACTAAGAAACTGAAAGCATTATTCACCGCATTGTCCATATCCCTTGTCGTATCAATACTGTAAGTAGGCTCTGAGGTTTTAGAAAGTTTCGAGCTTAAGAGAAGTCAGGGATTGCTTAATTGGCACGCAGTGTTTTGTTATAAGGAAAAAAAACAAGTTGCTTTTTTTCAATAGAAACTTTTTTTAATGTGCACTTAAGCTTAATCATCTTTTAACGCATCTTGCCTCTCCCTTCTTAGCATAACTTATGTGCTTTGTTTGGAAGGAAGGCTGCGCAATGAGCTTTAAACACTATATTTTCTTAATTTTTGTACCCAATTTACGAATATTTGGGAGTTCTAGCTCACTTTTTTTTACCTGTAAGCTAATTTATGAATATTTGGGATTTTTTTTTTAGCTCACTTCTACCTGTCCAAGCATATACAAGCCTTGGTGCATCTAAAAACACCAGATAAAAAGGATACGTCATATCCTATCCTCCATTAAAAACCTGAAAGTAATTGCAACAAAAACAAAAGAGTCAGATGATGTAATCTTTTATTTTTACTTTCAAATATTAGCTCAGCTTTTGTTTTCTTTTTACCTTGTATCTACTATCAGATAGTCCCCAGTGTTCCCTCTAGTAAATTTCAACCTGCTGTAGCTTCCTTCGCATTCATCAGTATTGCTTAAATTCAACCAATTAGTGGACGGTGGACCACATATGACTACTTCTATGCTTGCAAACATGACAACCGGGGTTGTTCTAATAACAACAATGGAGCAAGAACACATGTTTGTAAACACAAAACATGTTGATTCCTTTTACCAAAAAAAAAACAACCTGATTCAATTAGTGGCGGCAGGGCCCATTTTCCTCATTGAATAGGCAAGGCTGAAACAAAACAAAATAAAAGACCAGCAAGTATAATCAGCGAAGAGAAATAAACTCTCTACTATGAAACTACCACAAGAAAGTAGTGGAAGAAGGGTCTGATATAGCCAAGATAGGAAATACATACGTTAAAGTGATAGCCAAGACCCTCGGGCACTGCCACTATGAGCCCTCGGGCACTGTCACTATGAGTCTACGACAATTGTAACCTGCAGCAATAGCCGAGTATTAGCACTTCTACAGAAAGTTCAATATTTTTACTGCCAGATCTCTAATAGAGATTGATGGAAACATACCGCTACAGTAACAACTTTGATCACATCATCAACTACATGACCAAAATTTGTCTTCCCTTTAACAAATTGAAGGCCTTAACCTCCGTTTTTTGTGTAACCTGTGAAATATCTGTAAAACAAAGAGGACATCATACATAATTTGAATATTGTCAACTAGGATTACTCCCATACTGTGACGAACATATGGCTGAGTTCCAAAATAATAACCATGAAAGATATGGCTGAGTCAGAAGAATCACTAGCACAACAAGCCAATGGACCAAAAAGAGTAGCTGCCCCATTTAAACGCACCTGGTTCAAACCCGTCAAAAGTTAGCTCGATTTGTAAAATTAAAAGACTATATTAGCAATGATCTAAAATAACGAATGAGAGGGTTTCTTCACCATTGTCTCCAGAGATACTAGCCATCAACAAACCCCATCAAGTGTTGACTCTAACATCAGTATCCTTGCAGAAGGAAAAGACCATTCATATCACACAAATGGAAGAAAATACCAACTCTCTCCTCCGAGATAAGTTCTATATGTAACTAGAAAATTTTGGGAGGAATCCTACCAGCATAACACCATTTCCATCTGCCACTTTACACCCACACATACGTAATAGGTCCTTCCTAGAGTCACTCTTAACCTAAAAAGCGACTGTTAAGAGTTACACCAAAAAGAAACGAGAAAATCAGCAACTTCACTGTGACAGGAAATAAGTAGCTAATTGTTCACTCGAGTATATTAATATAACCTGGAGCAGTAACGAAAACAGCCTGACCTTCTTTGCTCCAAGAAATCAATCGCTTTAAACCTTGCAAATGTAAATAACAGTCATTAGAAACAAAGATAGTTGTAAACATGATCATATAATTTGGGATAAAACTTACTTTAGTATTCTACAATCCATTTGTATGGACGACATGGAAATAATCCATTACCAACCATAACCAAATCCCAAATCATTCATCCACTACCATATAACCCACCTTACTACTAGTATCCTACTTAGGCGAGGTATTTGTATAGGCAACACGGGAAAGTCATTCATTTATGCACCACCATCAATCCGTTTCTGATTTATAAACTCAACTTATGATTAACATAAGACTAAGCAGAGGCATTTGTTGTACAATCAACACGGGACAATCATTCATTCAAGCACCACCCTCAATCCGTTTCTGATTTATAAACTCATCTTATGATTAACATAAGACTGAGCCGAGGCATTTGATATATAGGCAACACAATATGTTTTTGATTTAAAAACTCAATCTTATGAATAACATAAGACTGAGCCGAGGCATTGGAAGTATAGGCAACACAATCGGTTTTTGATTTGCAAACTCATCTTATGATTACCATAAGACTGAGCCGAGGCATTTGTATATGCAACAAGGGACAGTTAGATAGGTAGTTTCAATTCCCTCATTCATTCATGCACCACCATCAATCCGTTTCTTATTTACAAACTCATCTTATGAATAACATAAGACAGAGCTGAGGCATTTGATATATAGGCAACACAACCACTTTTTGATTTACAAACTCATCTTATGAATAACATAAGACTGAGCCGAGGCATTTGTAGAGGCAACAAGGGAAAATTAGAGAGGTAGTTTAAATTACCTCATTCATTCATGCACCACCATTAATCCGTTTCGGGTTTACAAACTCATCTTATGAATAACATAAGACTGAGCCGAAGCATTTGTAGAGGCAACAAGGGACAGTTAGAGAAGTAGTTCAAACTACGTCATTCATTCATGCACCACCATCACTCCGTTTCTAATTTACAAACTCATCTTGTGAATAACAAAAGATTGAGCCGAGGCATTTGATATATAGGCAACACAAGCCGTTTTTGATTTACAAAGTCATCTTATGAATAACATAAGACTGAGCCGAGCCATTTGTTATATAGGAAACACAATCCGAGTTTGATTTACAAACTCATCTTCTGAATAACATAAGACAGAGCCGAGGCATTTGATATATAGGCAACACAACCCGTTTTTGATTTACAAACTCATCTTATGAATAACATAAGACCGAGCCGAGTTATTTGTAGAGGCAACAAGGGACAATTAGAGAGGTAGTTTAAATTATCTCATTCATTCATGCACCACCATTAATCCATTTCTCATTTACAAACTCATCTTATGAATAACATAAGACTGAGCTGGGACATTTGTAGAGGCAATAAGGGACAGTTAGAGAGGTAGTTTAAACTACGTCATTCATCCATGCACCACCATCAATCCGTTTCTGATTTACAAACTCATCTTATGAATAACATAACACTGAGCTGAGATATTTGTAGAGGCAATAAGGGACAGTTAGAGAGGTAGTTTAAATTACCTCATTCATTCATGCACCACCATCAATCCGTTTCTGATTTACAAACTCATCTTATGAATAACATAAGATAGAGCAGAGGCATTTAATATACAGGCAACACAACCCGTTTTTGATTTACAAACTCATCTTATGAATAACATAAGACTGAGCCGAGGCATTTGATATATAGGTAACACAGCCTGTTTTTGATTTACAAACTCATCTTATTAATAACATAAGACTGAGCCGAAGCATTTGATATATAGGAAACACAATCCGAGTTTGATTTACAAACTCATCTTATGAATATCATATGACTGAGCCGAGGCATTTGATATATAGGCACCACAATCTGTTTTTGATTTACAAACTCAATCTTATGAATAACATAAGACTAAGCCAAGGCATTTGATATATAGGCAACACAATCTGTTTTTGATTTTCAAAGTCATCTTATGAATAACATAAGACTGAGCCAAGGCATTTGATATATAGGAAACACAATCCGCGTTTGATTTACAAACTCATCTTATGAATAACATAAGACTGAGCCGAGGCATTTGATATATAGGCACCACCATCTGTTTTCGATTTACAAACTCAATCTTATGAATAACATAAGACTGAGCCAAGGCATTTGATATATAGGCAACACAATCTGTTTTTGATTTACAAACTCAATCTTATGAATGACATAAGACTGAGCCGAGGCATTTGATATATAGGCAACACAATCTGTTTTTGATTTACACACTCAATCTTATGAATAACATAAGACTGAGTCGAGACATTTGAAGTATAGGCAACACAATCTGTTTCTGATTTGCAAACTCATCTTATGATTAACATAAGACTGAGCTGAGGCATTTGTAGAGGCAACAAGGTACAGTTAGAGAGGTAATTTAAATTACCTCATTCATTTATGCACCACCATCAATCCGTTTCTTATTTACAAACTCATTTTATGAATAACATAAGACTGAGCCGAAGGATTTGATATATAGGTAATAGAGCCCATTTTTGATTTACAAACTCATCTTATGAATAACATAAGACTGAGCTGAGCCAGTTGTAGAGGCAATAAGGGACAATTAGTGAGGTAGTGTAAACTACGTCATTCATTCATGCACCACCATCAATCCGTTTCTGATTTACAAACTCATCTTATGAATAACATAAGATTGAGCCGTGGCATTTGATATATAGGCAACACTACCCGTTTTTTATTTACAAAGTCATCTTATGAATAACATAAGACTGAGCCGAGGCATTTAATATATAGGAAACACAATCCGAGTTTGACTTACAAACTCATCTTCTGAATCACAGAAGACTGAGCCAAAGCATTTGATATATAGGCACGACAATCTGTTTTTGATTTACAAACTCAATCTTATGAATAACATAAGACTGAGCCGAGGCATTTGAAGTATAGGCAACAAAATCTGTTTCAGATTTGAAACTCATCTTATGATTAGCATAAGACTGAGCCAAGCATTTGTAGAGGCAACAAGGGACAGTTAGAGAGGTAATTGAAATTACCTCATTATTTCATGCACCACCATCAATCCGTTTCTTATTTACAAACTCATCTTATGAATAACATAAGACTTAGCCGAGGCATTTGATATATAGGCAACACAACCCGTTTTTGATTTACAAAGTCATCTTATGAATAACATAAGACTGAGCCGAGGCATTTGATATATAGGTAACACAGTCCGTTTTTGATTTACAAACTCATCTTATGAATAACATAAGACTGAGCCGAGGCAGTTGATATATAGAAACCACAATCTGCTTTCGATTTACAAACTCAATCTTATGAATAACATAAGACTGAGCCGAGGCATTTGATATATAGGCAACACAATATGTTTTTGATTTAAAAACTCAATCTTATGAATAACATAAGACTGAGCCGAGGCATTGGAAGTATAGGCAACACAATCGGTTTTTGATTTGCAAACTCATCTTATGATTACCATAAGACTGAGCCGAGGCATTTGTATATGCAACAAGGGACAGTTAGATAGGTAGTTTCAATTCCCTCATTCATTCATGCACCACCATCAATCCGTTTCTTATTTACAAACTCATCTTATGAATAACATAAGACAGAGCTGAGGCATTTGATATATAGGCAACACAACCACTTTTTGATTTACAAACTCATCTTATGAATAACATAAGACTGAGCCGAGGCATTTGTAGAGGCAACAAGGGAAAATTAGAGAGGTAGTTTAAATTACCTCATTCATTCATGCACCACCATTAATCCGTTTCGGGTTTACAAACTCATCTTATGAATAACATAAGACTGAGCCGAAGCATTTGTAGAGGCAACAAGGGACAGTTAGAGAAGTAGTTCAAACTACGTCATTCATTCATGCACCACCATCAATCCGTTTCTAATTTACAAACTCATCTTGTGAATAACAAAAGATTGAGCCGAGGCATTTGATATATAGGCAACACAAACCGTTTTTGATTTACAAAGTCATCTTATGAATAACATAAGACTGAGCCGAGCCATTTGTTATATAGGAAACACAATTCGAGTTTGATTTACAAACTCATCTTCTGAATAACATAAGACAGAGCCGAGGCATTTGATATATAGGCAACACAACCCGTTTTTGATTTACAAACTCATCTTATGAATAACATAAGACCGAGCCGAGTTATTTGTAGAGGCAACAAGGGACAATTAGAGAGGGAGTTTAAATTATCTCATTCATTCATGCACCACCATTAATCCATTTCTCATTTACAAACTCATCTTATGAATAACATAAGACTGAGCTGGGACATTTGTAGAGGCAATAAGGGACAGTTAGAGAGGTAGTTTAAACTACGTCATTCATCCATGCACAACCATCAATCCGTTTCTGATTTACAAACTCATCTTATGAATAACATAACACTGAGCTGAGATATTTGTAGAGGCAATAAGGGACAGTTAGAGAGGTAGTTTAAATTACCTCATTCATTCATGCACCACCATCAATCCGTTTCTGATTTACAAACTCATCTTATGAATAACATAAGATAGAGCAAAGGCATTTAATATACAGGCAACACAACCCGTTTTTGATTTACAAACTCATCTTATGAATAACATAAGACTGAGCCGAGGCATTTGATATATAGGTAACACAGCCCGTTTTTGATTTACAAACTCATCTTATTAATAACATAAGACTGAGCCGAAGCATTTGATATATAGGAAACACAATCCGAGTTTGATTTACAAACTCATCTTATGAATATCATATGACTGAGCCGAGGCATTTGATATATAGGCACCACAATCTGTTTTTGATTTACAAACTCAATCTTATGAATAACATAAGACTAAGCCAAGGCATTTGATATATAGGCAACACAATCTGTTTTTGATTTTCAAAGTCATCTTATGAATAACATAAGACTGAGCCAAGGCATTTGATATATAGGAAACACAATCCGCGTTTGATTTACAAACTCATCTTATGAATAACATAAGACTGAGCCGAGGCATTTGATATATAGGCACCACCATCTGTTTTCGATTTACAAACTCAATCTTATGAATAACATAAGACTGAGCCAAGGCATTTGATATATAGGCAACACAATCTGTTTTTGATTTACAAACTCAATCTTATGAATAACATAAGAATGAGCCGACGCATTTGATATATAGGAAACACAATCCGAGTTTGATTTACAAATTCATCTTATGAATAACATAAGACTGAGCCGAGGCATTTGATATATAGGCAACACAATATGTTTTTGATTTACACACTCAATCTTATGAATCACATAATACTGAGTCGAGACATTTGAATATAGGCAACACAATCTGTTTCTGATTTGCAAACTCATCTTATGATTAACATAAGACTGAGCTGAGGCATTTGTAGAGGTAACAAGGTACAGTTAGAGAGGTAATTTAAATTACCTCATTCATTTATGCACCACCATCAATCCGTTTCTTATTTACAAACTCATTTTATGAATAACATAAGACTGAGCCGAAGGATTTAATATATAGGTAATAGAGCCCATTTTTGATTTACAAACTCATCTTATGAATAACATAAGACTGAGCTGAGCCATTTGTAGAGGCAATAAGGGACAATTAGTGAGGTAGTGTAAACTACGTCATTCATTCATGCACCACCATCAATCCGTTTCTGATTTACAAACTCATCTTATGAATAACATAAGATTGAGCCGAGGCATTTGATATATAGGCAACACTACCCGTTTTTTATTTACAAAGTCATCTTATGAATAACATAAGACTGAGCCGAGGCATTTAATATATAGGAAACACAATCCGAGTTTGACTTACAAACTCATCTTCTGAATCACAGAAGACTGAGCCAAAGCATTTGATATATAGGCACGACAATCTGTTTTTGATTTACAAACTCAATCTTATGACTAACATAAGACTGAGCCGAGGCATTTGAAGTATAGGCAACAAAATCTGTTTCAGATTTGAAACTCATCTTATGATTAGCATAAGACGGAGCCAAACATTTGTAGAGGCAACAAGGGACAGTTAGAGAGGTAATTGAAATTACCTCATTCTTTCATGCACCACCATCAATCCGTTTCTTATTTACAAACTCATCTTATGAATAACATAAGACTTAGCCGAGGCATTTGATATATAGGCAACACAACCCGTTTTTGATTTACAAAGTCATCTTATGAATAACATAAGACTGAGCCGAGGCATTTGATATATAGGTAACACAGTCCGTTTTTGATTTACAAACTCATCTTATGAATAACGCAAGACTGAGCCGAGGCAGTTGATATATAGAAACCACAATCTGCTTTCGATTTACAAACTCAATCTTATGAATAACATAAGACTGAGCCGAGGCATTTGATATATAGGCAACACAATATGTTTTTGATTTAAAAACTCAATCTTATGAATAACATAAGACTGAGCCGAGGCATTGGAAGTATAGGCAACACAATCGGTTTTTGATTTGCAAACTCATCTTATGATTACCATAAGACTGAGCCGAGGCATTTGTATATGCAACAAGGGACAGTTAGATAGGTAGTTTCAATTCCCTCATTCATTCATGCACCACCATCAATCCGTTTCTTATTTACAAACTCATCTTATGAATAACATAAGACAGAGCTGAGGCATTTGATATATAGGCAACACAACCACTTTTTGATTTATAAACTCATCTTATGAATAACATAAGACTGAGCCGAGGCATTTGTAGAGGCAACAAGGGAAAATTAGAGAGGTAGTTTAAATTACCTCATTCATTCATGCACCACCATTAATCCGTTTCGGGTTTACAAACTCATCTTATGAATAACATAAGACTGAGCCGAAGCATTTGTAGAGGCAACAAGGGACAGTTAGAGAAGTAGTTCAAACTACGTCATTCATTCATGCACCACCATCAATCCGTTTCTAATTTACAAACTCATCTTGTGAATAACAAAAGATTGAGCCGAGGCATTTGATATATAGGCAACACAAACCGTTTTTGATTTACAAAGTCATCTTATGAATAACATAAGACTGAGCCGAGCCATTTGTTATATAGGAAACACAATCCGAGTTTGATTTACAAACTCATCTTCTGAATAACATAAGACAGAGCCGAGGCATTTGATATATAGGCAACACAACCCGTTTTTGATTTACAAACTCATCTTATGAATAACATAAGACCGAGCCGAGTTATTTGTAGAGGCAACAAGGGACAATTAGAGAGGTAGTTTAAATTATCTCATTCATTCATGCACCACCATTAATCCATTTCTCATTTACAAACTCATCTTATGAATAACATAAGACTGAGCTGGGACATTTGTAGAGGCAATAAGGGACAGTTAGAGAGGTAGTTTAAACTACGTCATTCATCCATGCACCACCATCAATCCGTTTCTGATTTACAAACTCATCTTATGAATAACATAACACTGAGCTGAGATATTTGTAGAGGCAATAAGGGACAGTTAGAGAGGTAGTTTAAATTACCTCATTCATTCATGCACCACCATCAATCCGTTTCTGATTTACAAACTCATCTTATGAATAACATAAGATAGAGCAGAGGCATTTAATATACAGGCAACACAACCCGTTTTTGATTTACAAACTCATCTTATGAATAACATAAGACTGAGCCGAGGCATTTGATATATAGGTAACACAGCCCGTTTTTGATTTACAAACTCATCTTATTAATAACATAAGACTGAGCCGAAGCATTTGATATATAGGAAACACAATCCGAGTTTGATTTACAAACTCATCTTATGAATATCATATGACTGAGCCGAGGCATTTGATATATAGGCACCACAATCTGTTTTTGATTTACAAACTCAATCTTATGAATAACATAAGACTAAGCCAAGGCATTTGATATATAGGCAACACAATCTGTTTTTGATTTTCAAAGTCATCTTATGAATAACATAAGACTGAGCCAAGGCATTTGATATATAGGAAACACAATCCGCGTTTGATTTACAAACTCATCTTATGAATAACATAAGACTGAGCCGAGGCATTTGATATATAGGCACCACCATCTGTTTTCGATTTACAAACTCAATCTTATGAATAACATAAGACTGAGCCAAGGCATTTGATATATAGGCAACACAATCTGTTTTTGATTTACAAACTCAATCTTATGAATAACATAAGAATGAGCCGACGCATTTGATATATAGGAAACACAATCCGAGTTTGATTTACAAATTCATCTTATGAATAACATAAGACTGAGCCGAGGCATTTGATATATAGGCAACACAATATGTTTTTGATTTACACACTCAATCTTATGAATCACATAATACTGAGTCGAGACATTTGAATATAGGCAACACAATCTGTTTCTGATTTGCAAACTCATCTTATGATTAACATAAGACTGAGCTGAGGCATTTGTAGAGGTAACAAGGTACAGTTAGAGAGGTAATTTAAATTACCTCATTCATTTATGCACCACCATCAATCCGTTTCTTATTTACAAACCCATTTTATGAATAACATAAGACTGAGCCGAAGGATTTAATATATAGGTAATAGAGCCCATTTTTGATTTACAAACTCATCTTATGAATAACATAAGACTGAGCTGAGCCATTTGTAGAGGCAATAAGGGACAATTAGTGAGGTAGTGTAAACTACGTCATTCATTCATGCACCACCATCAATCCGTTTCTGATTTACAAACTCATCTTATGAATAACATAAGATTGAGCCGAGGCATTTGATATATAGGCAACACTACCCGTTTTTTATTTACAAAGTCATCTTATGAATAACATAAGACTGAGCCGAGGCATTTAATATATAGGAAACACAATCCGAGTTTGACTTACAAACTCATCTTCTGAATCACAGAAGACTGAGCCAAAGCATTTGATATATAGGCACGACAATCTGTTTTTGATTTACAAACTCAATCTTATGACTAACATAAGACTGAGCCGAGGCATTTGAAGTATAGGCAACAAAATCTGTTTCAGATTTGAAACTCATCTTATGATTAGCATAAGACGGAGCCAAACATTTGTAGAGGCAACAAGGGACAGTTAGAGAGGTAATTGAAATTACCTCATTCTTTCATGCACCACCATCAATCCGTTTCTTATTTACAAACTCATCTTATGAATAACATAAGACTTAGCCGAGGCATTTGATATATAGGCAACACAACCCGTTTTTGATTTACAAAGTCATCTTATGAATAACATAAGACTGAGCCGAGGCATTTGATATATAGGTAACACAGTCCGTTTTTGATTTACAAACTCATCTTATGAATAACGCAAGACTGAGCCGAGGCAGTTGATATATAGAAACCACAATCTGCTTTCGATTTACAAACTCAATCTTATGAATAACATAAGACTGAGCCGAGGCATTTGATATATAGGCAACACAATATGTTTTTGATTTAAAAACTCAATCTTATGAATAACATAAGACTGAGCCGAGGCATTGGAAGTATAGGCAACACAATCGGTTTTTGATTTGCAAACTCATCTTATGATTACCATAAGACTGAGCCGAGGCATTTGTATATGCAACAAGGGACAGTTAGATAGGTAGTTTCAATTCCCTCATTCATTCATGCACCACCATCAATCCGTTTCTTATTTACAAACTCATCTTATGAATAACATAAGACAGAGCTGAGGCATTTGATATATAGGCAACACAACCACTTTTTGATTTACAAACTCATCTTATGAATAACATAAGACTGAGCCGAGGCATTTGTAGAGGCAACAAGGGAAAATTAGAGAGGTAGTTTAAATTACCTCATTCATTCATGCACCACCATTAATCCGTTTCGGGTTTACAAACTCATCTTATGAATAACATAAGACTGAGCCGAAGCATTTGTAGAGGCAACAAGGGACAGTTAGAGAAGTAGTTCAAACTACGTCATTCATTCATGCACCACCATCAATCCGTTTCTAATTTACAAACTCATCTTGTGAATAACAAAAGATTGAGCCGAGGCATTTGATATATAGGCAACACAAACCGTTTTTGATTTACAAAGTCATCTTATGAATAACATAAGACTGAGCCGAGCCATTTGTTATATAGGAAACACAATCCGAGTTTGATTTACAAACTCATCTTCTGAATAACATAAGACAGAGCCGAGGCATTTGATATATAGGCAACACAACCCGTTTTTGATTTACAAACTCATCTTATGAATAACATAAGACCGAGCCGAGTTATTTGTAGAGGCAACAAGGGACAATTAGAGAGGTAGTTTAAATTATCTCATTCATTCATGCACCACCATTAATCCATTTCTCATTTACAAACTCATCTTATGAATAACATAAGACTGAGCTGGGACATTTGTAGAGGCAATAAGGGACAGTTAGAGAGGTAGTTTAAACTACGTCATTCATCCATGCACCACCATCAATCCGTTTCTGATTTACAAACTCATCTTATGAATAACATAACACTGAGCTGAGATATTTGTAGAGGCAATAAGGGACAGTTAGAGAGGTAGTTTAAATTACCTCATTCATTCATGCACCACCATCAATCCGTTTCTGATTTACAAACTCATCTTATGAATAACATAAGATAGAGCAGAGGCATTTAATATACAGGCAACACAACCCGTTTTTGATTTACAAACTCATCTTATGAATAACATAAGACTGAGCCGAGGCATTTGATATATAGGTAACACAGCCCGTTTTTGATTTACAAACTCATCTTATTAATAACATAAGACTGAGCCGAAGCATTTGATATATAGGAAACACAATCCGAGTTTGATTTACAAACTCATCTTATGAATATCATATGACTGAGCCGAGGCATTTGATATATAGGCACCACAATCTGTTTTTGATTTACAAACTCAATCTTATGAATAACATAAGACTAAGCCAAGGCATTTGATATATAGGCAACACAATCTGTTTTTGATTTTCAAAGTCATCTTATGAATAACATAAGACTGAGCCAAGGCATTTGATATATAGGAAACACAATCCGCGTTTGATTTACAAACTCATCTTATGAATAACATAAGACTGAGCCGAGGCATTTGATATATAGGCACCACCATCTGTTTTCGATTTACAAACTCAATCTTATGAATAACATAAGACTGAGCCAAGGCATTTGATATATAGGCAACACAATCTGTTTTTGATTTACAAACTCAATCTTATGAATAACATAAGAATGAGCCGACGCATTTGATATATAGGAAACACAATCCGAGTTTGATTTACAAACTCATCTTATGAATATCATATGACTGAGCCGAGGCATTTGATATATAGGCACCACAATCTGTTTTTGATTTACAAACTCAATCTTATGAATAACATAAGACTAAGCCAAGGCATTTGATATATAGGCAACACAATCTGTTTTTGATTTTCAAAGTCATCTTATGAATAACATAAGACTGAGCCAAGGCATTTGATATATAGGAAACACAATCCGCGTTTGATTTACAAACTCATCTTATGAATAACATAAGACTGAGCCGAGGCATTTGATATATAGGCACCACCATCTGTTTTCGATTTACAAACTCAATCTTATGAATAACATAAGACTGAGCCAAGGCATTTGATATATAGGCAACACAATCTGTTTTTGATTTACAAACTCAATCTTATGAATGACATAAGACTGAGCCGAGGCATTTGATATATAGGCAACACAATCTGTTTTTGATTTACACACTCAATCTTATGAATAACATAAGACTGAGTCGAGACATTTGAAGTATAGGCAACACAATCTGTTTCTGATTTGCAAACTCATCTTATGATTAACATAAGACTGAGCTGAGGCATTTGTAGAGGAAACAAGGTACAGTTAGAGAGGTAATTTAAATTACCTCATTCATTTATGCACCACCATCAATCCGTTTCTTATTTACAAACTCATTTTATGAATAACATAAGACTGAGCCGAAGGATTTGATATATAGGTAATAGAGCCCATTTTTGATTTACAAACTCATCTTATGAATAACATAAGACTGAGCTGAGCCAGTTGTAGAGGCAATAAGGGACAATTAGTGAGGTAGTGTAAACTACGTCATTCATTCATGCACCACCATCAATCCGTTTCTGATTTACAAACTCATCTTATGAATAACATAAGATTGAGCCGTGGCATTTCATATATAGGCAACACTACCCGTTTTTTATTTACAAAGTCATCTTATGAATAACATAAGACTGAGCCGAGGCATTTAATATATAGGAAACACAATCCGAGTTTGACTTACAAACTCATCTTCTGAATCACAGAAGACTGAGCCAAAGCATTTGATATATAGGCACGACAATCTGTTTTTGATTTACAAACTCAATCTTATGAATAACATAAGACTGAGCCGAGGCATTTGAAGTATAGGCAACAAAATCTGTTTCAGATTTGAAACTCATCTTATGATTAGCATAAGACTGAGCCAAGCATTTGTAGAGGCAACAAGGGACAGTTAGAGAGGTAATTGAAATTACCTCATTCTTTCATGCACCACCATCAATCCGTTTCTTATTTACAAACTCATCTTATGAATAACATAAGACTTAGCCGAGGCATTTGATATATAGGCAACACAACCCGTTTTTGATTTACAAAGTCATCTTATGAATAACATAAGACTGAGCCGAGGCATTTGATATATAGGTAACACAGTCCGTTTTTGATTTACAAACTCATCTTATGAATAACATAAGACTGAGCCGAGGCAGTTGATATATAGAAACCACAATCTGCTTTCGATTTACAAACTTAATCTTATGAATAACATAAGACTGACCAAGGCATTTGATATATAGGCAACACAATCTGTTTTTGATTTACAAACTCAATCTTATGAATAACATAAGACTGAGCCGAGGCATTTGATATATAGGAAACACAGTCCAAGTTTGATTTACAAACTCATCTTATGAATAACATAAGACTGAGCTGAGCCATTTGTAGAGGCAATAAGGGACAATTAGTGAGGTAAGTTAAACTACGTCATTCATTCATGCACCACCATCAATCCGTTTCTGATTTACAAACTCATCTTATGAATAACATAAGATTGAGTCGAGGCATTTGAGGCAACACAACTCGTTTTTGATTTACAAAGTCCTCTTATGAATAACATAAGACTGAGTCGAGGCATTTGATATATAGGAAACACAGTCCGAGTTTGACTTACAAACTCATCTTATGAATAACATAAGACTAAGTCGAGGCATTTGATATATAGGCACCAAAATCTGTTTTTGATTTACAAACTCAATCTAATGAATAACATAAACTGAGCCGAGGCATTTGAAATATAGGCAACATAATCTGTTTCTGATTTGCAAACTCATCTTATGATTAACATAAGACTGAGCCAGGCATTTGTAGAGGCAACAAGGGATAGTTAGAGAGGTTATTTAAATTACCTCATTCATTCATGCACCACCATCCGTTTCTTATTTACAAACTCATCTTATGAATAACATAAGACTTAGCCGAGGCATTTGATATATAGGCAACACAACCCGTTTTTGATTTACAAACTCATCTTATGAATAACATAACACTGAGCCGAGGCATTTGATATATAGGTAACACAATCTGTTTTTGATTTACAAACTCAATCTTATGAGTAACATAAGACTGAGCCAAGACATTTGATATATAGGCAACAAAATCTGTTTTTGATTTACAAACTCAATCATATGAATAACATTAGACTGAGCCGAGGCATTTGATATATAGGAAACACAAACCGAGTTTGATTTACAAATTCATCTTATGAATAACATAAGACTGAGCCGAGACATTTGATATATAGGTAACACAATATGTTTTTTTGATTAACACACTCAATCTTATGAATAACATAAGACTGAGCCGAGGCATTTGAAGTATAGGCAACACAATATGTTTCTGATTTGCAAACTCATCTTATGATTAGCATAAGACTGAGCCGAGGCATTTGTAGAGGCAACAAGGGACAGTTAGAGAGGTAATTTAAATTACCTCATTCATTTATGCACCACCATCAATCTGTTTCTTGTTTACAAACTCATCTTATGACTAACATAAGACTAAGCCGAGGCATTTGATATATAGGTAACACAGCCCGTTTTTGATTTACAAACTCATCTTATGAATAACATAAGACCGCGCCAAGGCATTTGATATATAGGCAATACAATCTGTTTTTGATTTACAAACTCATCTTATGAATAGCATAAGACTGAGCCGAGACATTTGAAGTATAGGCAACACAATCTGTTTCTGATTTGCAAACTCATCTTATGATTAACATAAGACTGAGCCGAGGCATTTGTAGAGGCAACAAGGGACAGTTAGAGAGGTAGTTTCAAATACGTCATTCATTCATGCACCACCATCAATCTGTTTCTGATTTACAAACTCATCTTATAAATAACATAAGACTGAGCCGAGGCAATTGATATATAGGTAACACAATCTGTTTTTGATTTACAAACTCATCTTATAAATAACATAAGACCGAGCCGTGGCATTTGAAGTTAGGCAACACAATATGTTTCTGATTTGCAAACTCATCTTATGATTAACATAAGACAGAGCCGAGACATTTGTAGAGGCAACAAGGGACAGTTAGAGAGGTAGTTTTAATTACCTCATTCATTCATGCACAGCGATCAATCCGTTTCTGATTTACAAACTCATCTTATGAAAAACATAAGACAAAGCCGAGGCATTTGATATATAGGCAACACAACACGTTTTTGATTTACAAACCCATCTTATGAATAACATAAGACTGAGCCTAGGCATTTGATATATAGGAAACTCAATCCAAGTTTGATTTACAAACCCATCTTATGAATAACATAAGACTGAGCCGAGGCATTTGATATATAGGCACCACAATCTGTTTTTGATTTACAAACTCAATCTTATGAATAACATAAGACTAAGCCGAGGCATTTTTATATAGGCACCACAATCTGTTTTTGATTTACAAACTCAATCTTATGAATAACATAAGACTGAGCCAAGGCATTTGATATATAGGCATCACAATCTGTTTTTGATTTACAAACTCAATCTTAGGAATAACATAAGACTGAGCCGAGGCATTTGATATATAGGAAACACAATCCGAGTTTGATTTACAAACTCATCTTATGAATAACATAAGACTGAGCCGAGACATTTGATATATAGGCAACACAATCTGTTTTTGATTTACACACTCAATCTTATGAATAACATAAGAATGAGCCGAGCCATTTGAAGTATAGGCAACACAATCTGTTTCTGCTTTGCAAACTCATCTTATGATTAACATAAAACTGAGCCGAGGCATTTGTAGAAGAAACAAGGGACAATTAGAGAGGTAATTTAAATTACCTTATTCATTGATGCACCACCATCAATCCGTTTCTTATTTACAAACTCATCTTATGAATAACATAAGACTAAGCCGAGGGATTTCATATATAGGTAACACAACCCATTTTTTATTTACAAACTCATCTTATGAATAACATAAGACTGAGCCAAGGCATTTGATATATAGGTAACACAATCTGTTTTTGATTTACAAACTCATCTTATAAATAACATAAGACCGAGCCAAGGCATTTGAAGTTAGGGAACACAATCTGTTTCCGATTTGCAAACTCATCTTATGATTAACATAAGACAGAGCCGAGACATTTGTAGAGGCAACAAGGGACAATTAGAGAGGTAGTTTTAATTACCTCATTCATTCATGCACCACGATCAATCCGTTTCTGATTTACAAACTCATCTTACGAATAACATAAGACAAAGCCGAGGGATTTGATATATAGGCAACACAACACGTGTTTGATTTACAAACTCATCTTATGAATAACATAAGACTGAGCCGAGGCATTTGTAGAGGCAACAAGGGACAATTAGAGAGGTAGTTTAGATTACCTCATTCATTCATGCACCGTTATTAATCCATTTCTGATTTACAAACTCATCTTATGAATAACATAAGACTGAGCTGAGACATTTGTAGAGGCAATAAGGGACAGTTAGAGAGGTAGTTTAAATTACGTCATTCATTCATGCACCACCATCAATCCGTTTATGATTTACAAACTCATCTTATGAATAACATAAGATTGAGCTGAGGCATTTGATATATAGGCAACACAACCCGTTTTTGATTTACAAAGTCATCTTATGAATAACATAAGACTGAGCCGAGGCATTTGATATATAGGAAACTCAATCCAAGTTTGATTTACAAACCCATCTTATGAATAACATAAGACGGAGCCGAGGCATTTGATATATAGGCACCACAATCTGTTTTTGATTTACAAACTCAATCTTATGAATAACATAAGACTAAGCCGAGGCATATATATATAGGCACCACAATCTGTTTTTGATTTACAAACTCAATCTTATGAATAACATAAGACTGAGCCAAGGCATTTGATATATAGGAAACACAATCTGTTTTTGATTTACAAACCTAATCTTATGAATAACATAAGACGAAGTCGAGGCATTTGATATATAGGAAACACAATCCGAGTTTGATTTACAAACTCATCTTATGAATAACATAAGACTGAGCCGAGGCATTTGATATATAGGCAACACAATCTGTTTTTGATTTACACACTCAATCTTATGAATAACATAACATTGAGCCGAGGCATTTGAAGTATAGGCAACACAATTTATTTCTGATTTGTAAACTCATCTTATGATTAACATAAGACTTAGCCGAGGCATTTGTAGAGGCAACAAGGGACCGTTAGAGAGGTAATTTAAATTACCTCATTCATTTATGCACCACCATCAATCCGTTTCTTATTTACAAACTCATCTTATGAATAACATAAGACTGAGCCGAGGCATTTGATATATAGGTAACACAACCCGTTTTTGATTTACAAACTCATCTTATTAATAACATAAGATTGAGCCGAAGTATTTGATATATAGGAAACACAATCCAAGTTTGATTTACAAACTCATCTTATGAATAACATATGACTGAGCCGAGGCATTTGATATGTAGGCACCACAATCTGTTTTTGATTTACAAACTCAATCTTATGAATAACAAAAGACTAAGCCAAGGCATTTGATATATAGGCAACACAATCTGTTTTTGATTTTCAAAGTCATCTTATGAATAACATAAGACTGAGCCGAGGCATTTGATATATAGGCACCACAATCTGTTTTCGATTTAGAAACTCAATCTAATGAATAACATAAGACTGAGCCAAGGCATTTGATATATAGGCAACACAATCTGTTTTTGATTTACAAACTCAATCTTATGAATAACATGAGACTGAGCCGAGACATTTGATATACAGGAAACACGATCCGAGTTTGATTTACAAACTCATCTTATGAATAACATAAGACTGAGCTGAGCCATTTGTAGAGGCAATAAGGGACAATTAGTGAGGTAGTTTAAACTACGTCATTCATTCATGCACCACCATCAATCCGTTTCTGATTTACAAACTCATCTTATGAATAACATAAGACTGAGCCGAGGCATTTGATATATAGGAAACACAATCCGAGTTTGACTTACAAACTCATCTTATGAATCACAGAAGACTGAGCCGAAGCATTTGATATATAGGCACCATAATCTGTTTTTGATTTACAAACTCAATCTTTTGAATAACATAAGACTGAGCCGAGGCATTTGAAGTATAGGCAACATAATCTGTTTCAGATTTGCAAACTCATCTTATGATTAACATAAGACTGAGCCAAACATTTGTAGAGGCAACAAGGGACAGTTAGAGAGGTAATTTAAATTACCTCATTCATTTATGCACCACCATCAATCTGTTTCTTGTTTACAAACTCATCTTATGACTAACATAAGACTAAGCCGAGGCATTTGATATATAGGTAACACAGCCCGTTTTTGATTTACAAACTCATCTTATGAATAACATAAGACCGCGCCAAGGCATTTGATATATAGGCAATACAATCTGTTTTTGATTTACAAACTCATCTTATGAATAGCATAAGACTGAGCCGAGACATTTGATATATAGGCAACACAATCTGTTTTTGATTTACACACTCAATCTTATGAATAACATAACATTGAGCCGAGGCATTTGAAGTATAGGCAACACAATTTATTTCTGATTTGTAAACTCATCTTATGATTAACATAAGACTTAGCCGAGGCATTTGTAGAGGCAACAAGGGACCGTTAGAGAGGTAATTTAAATTACCTCATTCATTTATGCACCACCATCAATCCGTTTCTTATTTACAAACTCATCTTATGAATAACATAAGACTGAGCCGAGGCATTTGATATATAGGTAACACAACCCGTTTTTGATTTACAAACTCATCTTATTAATAACATAAGATTGAGCCGAAGTATTTGATATATAGGAAACACAATCCAAGTTTGATTTACAAACTCATCTTATGAATAACATATGACTGAGCCGAGGCATTTGATATGTAGGCACCACAATCTGTTTTTGATTTACAAACTCAATCTTATGAATAACAAAAGACTAAGCCAAGGCATTTGATATATAGGCAACACAATCTGTTTTTGATTTTCAAAGTCATCTTATGAATAACATAAGACTGAGCCGAGGCATTTGATATATAGGCACCACAATCTGTTTTCGATTTAGAAACTCAATCTAATGAATAACATAAGACTGAGCCAAGGCATTTGATATATAGGCAACACAATCTGTTTTTGATTTACAAACTCAATCTTATGAATAACATGAGACTGAGCCGAGACATTTGATATACAGGAAACACGATCCGAGTTTGATTTACAAACTCATCTTATGAATAACATAAGACTGAGCTGAGCCATTTGTAGAGGCAATAAGGGACAATTAGTGAGGTAGTTTAAACTACGTCATTCATTCATGCACCACCATCAATCCGTTTCTGATTTACAAACTCATCTTATGAATAACATAAGACTGAGCCGAGGCATTTGATATATAGGAAACACAATCCGAGTTTGACTTACAAACTCATCTTATGAATCACAGAAGACTGAGCCGAAGCTTTTGATATATAGGCACCATAATCTGTTTTTGATTTACAAACTCAATCTTTTGAATAACATAAGACTGAGCCGAGGCATTTGAAGTATAGGCAACATAATCTGTTTCAGATTTGCAAACTCATCTTATGATTAACATAAGACTGAGCCAAACATTTGTAGAGGCAACAAGGGACAGTTAGAGAGGTAATTTAAATTACCTCATTCATTTATGCACCACCATCAATCTGTTTCTTGTTTACAAACTCATCTTATGACTAACATAAGACTAAGCCGAGGCATTTGATATATAGGTAACACAGCCCGTTTTTGATTTACAAACTCATCTTATGAATAACATAAGACCGCGCCAAGGCATTTGATATATAGGCAATACAATCTGTTTTTGATTTACAAACTCATCTTATGAATAGCATAAGACTGAGCCGAGACATTTGATATATAGGCAACACAATCTGTTTTTGATTTACACACTCAATCTTATGAATAACATAAAAATGAGCCGAGGCATTTGAAGTATAGGCAACACAATCTGTTTCTGATTTGCAAACTCATCTTATGATTAACATAAGACTGAGCCGAGGCATTTGTAGAGGCAACAAGGGACAGTTAGAGAGGTAGTTTCAAATACGTCATTCATTCATGCACCACCATCAATCTGTTTCTGATTTACAAACTCATCTTATAAATAACATAAGACTGAGCCGAGGCAATTGATATATAGGTAACACAATCTGTTTTTGATTTACAAACTCATCTTATAAATAACATAAGACCGAGCCGTGGCATTTGAAGTTAGGCAACACAATATGTTTCTGATTTGCAAACTCATCTTATGATTAACATAAGACAGAGCCGAGACATTTGTAGAGGCAACAAGGGACAGTTAGAGAGGTAGTTTTAATTACCTCATTCATTCATGCACAGCGATCAATCCGTTTCTGATTTACAAACTCATCTTATGAATAACATAAGACAAAGCCGAGGCATTTGATATATAGGCAACACAACATGTTTTTGATTTACAAACCCATCTTATGAATAACATAAGACTGAGCCTAGGCATTTGATATATTGGAAACTCAATCCAAGTTTGATTTACAAACCCATCTTATGAATAACATAAGACTGAGCCGAGGCATTTGATATATAGGCACCACAATCTGTTTTTGATTTACAAACTCAATCTTATGAATAACATAAGACTAAGCCGAGGCATTTATATATAGGCACCACAATCTGTTTTTGATTTACAAACTCAATCTTATGAATAACATAAGACTGAGCCAATGCATTTGATATATAGGCATCACAATCTGTTTTTGATTTACAAACTCAATCTTAGGAATAACATAAGACTGAGCCGAGGCATTTGATATATAGGAAACACAATCCGAGTTTGATTTACAAACTCATCTTATGAATAACATAAGACTGAGCCGAGACATTTGATATATAGGCAACACAATCTGTTTTTGATTTACACACTCAATCTTATGAATAACATAAGAATGAGCCGAGCCATTTGAAGTATAGGCAACACAATCTGTTTCTGCTTTGCAAACTCATCTTATGATTAACATAAAACTGAGCCGAGGTATTTGTAGAAGAAACAAGGGACAATTAGAGAGGTAATTTAAATTACCTTATTCATTGATGCACCACCATCAATCCGTTTCTTATTTACAAACTTATCTTATGAATAACATAAGACTGAGCCGAGGGATTTCATATATAGGTAACACAACCCATTTTTTATTTACAAACTCATCTTATGAATAACATAAGACTGAGCCAAGGCATTTGATATATAGGTAACACAATCTGTTTTTGATTTACAAACTCATCTTATAAATAACATAAGACCGAGCCAAGGCATTTGAAGTTAGGGAACACAATCTGTTTCCGATTTGCAAACTCATCTTATGATTAACATAAGACAGAGCCGAGACATTTGTAGAGGCAACAAGGGACAATTAGAGAGGTAGTTTTAATTACCTCATTCATTCATGCACCACGATCAATCCGTTTCTGATTTACAAACTCATCTTACGAATAACATAAGACAAAGCCGAGGGATTTGATATCTAGGCAACACAACACGTGTTTGATTTACAAACTCATCTTATGAATAACATAAGACTGAGCCGAGGCATTTGTAGAGGCAACAAGGGACAATTAGAGAGGTAGTTTAGATTACCTCATTCATTCATGCACCGTTATTAATCCATTTCTGATTTACAAACTCATCTTATGAATAACATAAGACTGAGCTGAGACATTTGTAGAGGCAATAAGGGACAGTTAGAGAGGTAGTTTAAATTACGTCATTCATTCATGCACCACCATCAATCCGTTTATGATTTACAAACTCATCTTATGAATAACATAAGATTGAGCTGAGGCATTTGATATATAGGCAACACAACCCGTTTTTGATTTACAAAGTCATCTTATGAATAACATAAGACTGAGCCGAGGCATTTGATATATAGGAAACTCAATCCAAGTTTGATTTACAAACCCATCTTATGAATAACATAAGACTGAGCCGAGGCATTTGATATATAGGCACCACAATCTGTTTTTGATTTACAAACTCAATCTTATGAATAACATAAGACTAAGCCGATGCATATATATATAGGCACCACAATCTGTTTTTGATTTACAAACTCAATCTTATGAATAACATAAGACTGAGCCAAGGCATTTGATACATAGGCAACACAATCTGTTTTTGATTTACAAACCTAATCTGATGAATAACATAAGACGGAGTCGAGGCATTTGATATATAGGAAACACAATCCGAGTTTGATTTACAAACTCATCTTATGAATAACATAAGACTGAGCCGAGGCATTTGATATATAGGCAACACAATCTGTTTTTGATTTACACACTCAATCTTATGAATAACATAACATTGAGCCGAGGCATTTGAAGTATAGGCAACACAATTTATTTCTGATTTGTAAACTCATCTTATGATTAACATAAGACTTAGCCGAGGCATTTGTAGAGGCAACAAGGGACCGTTAGAGAGGTAATTTAAATTACCTCATTCATTTATGCACCACCATCAATCCGTTTCTTATTTACAAACTCATCTTATGAATAACATAAGACTGAGCCGAGGCATTTGATATATAGGTAACACAACCCGTTTTTGATTTACAAACTCATCTTATTAATAACATAAGATTGAGCCGAAGTATTTGATATATAGGAAACAAAATCCAAGTTTGATTTACAAACTCATCTTATGAATAACATATGACTGAGCCGAGGCATTTGATATGTAGGCACCACAATCTGTTTTTGATTTACAAACTCAATCTTATGAATAACAAAAGACTAAGCCAAGGCATTTGATATATAGGCAACACAATCTGTTTTTGATTTTCAAAGTCATCTTATGAATAACATAAGACTGAGCCGAGGCATTTGATATATAGGCACCACAATCTGTTTTCGATTTAGAAACTCAATCTAATGAATAACATAAGACTGAGCCAAGGCATTTGATATATAGGCAACACAATCTGTTTTTGATTTACAAACTCAATCTTATGAATAACATGAGACTGAGCCGAGACATTTGATATACAGGAAACACGATCCGAGTTTGATTTACAAACTCATCTTATGAATAACATAAGACTGAGCTGAGCCATTTGTAGAGGCAATAAGGGACAATTAGTGAGGTAGTTTAAACTACGTCATTCATTCATGCACCACCATCAATCCGTTTCTGATTTACAAACTCATCTTATGAATAACATAAGACTGAGCCGAGGCATTTGATATATAGGAAACACAATCCGAGTTTGACTTACAAACTCATCTTATGAATCACAGAAGACTGAGCCGAAGCATTTGATATATAGGCACCTCAATCTGTTTTTGATTTACAAACTCAATCTTTTGAATAACATAAGACTGAGCCGAGGCATTTGAAGTATAGGCAACATAATCTGTTTCAGATTTGCAAACTCATCTTATGATTAACATAAGACTGAGCCAAACATTTGTAGAGGCAACAAGGGACAGTTAGAGAGGTAATTTAAATTACCTCATTCATTCAGGCACCACCATCAATCCGTTTTTTATTTACAAACTCATCTTATGAATAACATAAGACTTAGCCGAGGCATTTGATATATAGGCAACACAACCCGTTTTTGATTTACAAAGTCATCTTATGAATAACATAAGACTGAGTCGAGGCATTTGATATATAGGTAACACAGTCCGTTTTTGATTTACAAACTCATCTTATGAATAACATATGACTGAGCCGAGGCATTTGATATATAGGCACCACAATCTGTTTTCGATTTACAAACTCAATCTTATGAATAACATAAGACTAAGCCGAGGCATATATATATAGGCACCACAATCTGTTTTTGATTTACAAACTCAATCTTATGAATAACATAAGACTGAGCCAAGGCATTTGATACATAGGCAACACAATCTGTTTTTGATTTACAAACCTAATCTGATGAATAACATAAGACGGAGTCGAGGCATTTGATATATAGGAAACACAATCCGAGTTTGATTTACAAACTCATCTTATGAATAACATAAGACTGAGCCGAGGCATTTGATATATAGGCAACACAATCTGTTTTTGATTTACACACTCAATCTTATGAATAACATAACATTGAGCCGAGGCATTTGAAGTATAGGCAACACAATTTATTTCTGATTTGTAAACTCATCTTATGATTAACATAAGACTTAGCCGAGGCATTTGTAGAGGCAACAAGGGACCGTTAGAGAGGTAATTTAAATTACCTCATTCATTTATGCACCACCATCAATCCGTTTCTTATTTACAAACTCATCTTATGAATAACATAAGACTGAGCCGAGGCATTTGATATATAGGTAACACAACCCGTTTTTGATTTACAAACTCATCTTATTAATAACATAAGATTGAGCCGAAGTATTTGATATATAGGAAACAAAATCCAAGTTTGATTTACAAACTCATCTTATGAATAACATATGACTGAGCCGAGGCATTTGATATGTAGGCACCACAATCTGTTTTTGATTTACAAACTCAATCTTATGAATAACAAAAGACTAAGCCAAGGCATTTGATATATAGGCAACACAATCTGTTTTTGATTTTCAAAGTCATCTTATGAATAACATAAGACTGAGCCGAGGCATTTGATATATAGGCACCACAATCTGTTTTCGATTTAGAAACTCAATCTAATGAATAACATAAGACTGAGCCAAGGCATTTGATATATAGGCAACACAATCTGTTTTTGATTTACAAACTCATCTTATGAATAACATAAGATTGAGCCGAGGCATTTGATATATAGGCAACACAATATGTTTTTGATTTACACACTCAATCTTATGAATCACATAATACTGAGCCGAGACATTTGAAGTATAGGCAACACAATATGTTTCTGATTTGCAAACTCTTCTTATGATTAGCATAAGACTGAGCCGAGGCATTTTTAGAGGCAACATGGGACAGTTAGAGAGGTAATTTAAATTACCTCATTCATTTATGCACCACCATCAATCTGTTTCTTGTTTACAAACTCATCTTATGAATAACATAAGACTGAACCGAGGCATTTGATATATAGGTAACACAGCCCATTTTTGATTTACAAACTCATCTTATGAATAACATAAGACCGCGCCAAGGCATTTGATATATAGGTAATACAATCTGTTTTTAATTTACAAACAAAATCTTATGAATAACATAAGACTGAGCCGAGGCATTTGATATATAGGAAACACAATCCGAGTTTGATTTACAAACTCATCTTATGAATAACATAAGACTGAGCCGAGACATTTGATATATAGGCAACACAATCTGTTTTTGATTTACACACTCAATCTTATGAATAACATAAGACTGAGCCGAGGCATTTGAAGTATAGGCAACACAATTTATTTCTGATTTGCAAACTCATCTTATGATTAACATAAGACTGAGCCGAGCCATTTGTAGAGGCAACAAGGGACAGTTAGAGAGGTAGTTTCAAATACGTCATTCATTCATGCACCACCATCAATCTGTTTCTGATTTACAAACTCATCTTATAAATAACATAAGACTGAGCCGAGACAATTGATATATAGGTAACACAATCTGTTTTTGATTTACAAACTCATCTTATAAATAACATAAGACCGAGCCGAGACATTTGAAGTTAGGCAACACAATATGTTTCTAATTTGCAAACTCATCTTATGATTAACATAAAACAGAGCCGAGACATTTGTAGAGGCAACAAGGGACAGTTAGAGAGGTAGTTTTAATTACCTCATTCATTCATGCACCACGATCAATCCGTTTCTGATTTACAAACTCATCTTATGAATAATATAAGACAAAGCCGAGGCATTTGATATATAGGCAACACAACACGTTTTTGATTTACTAACTCATCTTATGAATAACATAAGACTGAACCTAGGCATTTGTAGAGGCAACAAGGGACAATTAGAGAGGTAGTTTAAATTACCTCATTCATTCATGCACCACCATTAATCCATTTCTGATTTACAAACTCATCTTATGAATAACATAAGACTGAGCTGAGACATTTGTAGAGGCAATAAGGGACAGTTAGAGAGGTAGTTTAAACTATGTCATTCATTCATGCACCACCATCAATCCGTTTCTGATTTACAAACTCATCTTATGAATAACATAAGATTGAGCCGAGGCATTTGATATATAGACAACACAACCCGTTTTTGATTTACACACTCATCTTATGAATAACATAACACTATGCCGAGGCATTTGATATATAGGTAACACAATCTGTTTTTGATTTACAAACTCAATCTTATGAATAACATAAGACTGAGCCAAGGCATTTGATATATAGGCAACACAATCTGTTTTTGATTTACAAACTCAATCTTATGAATAACATAAGAATGAGCCGAGGCATTTGATAAATAGGAAACACAATCCGAGTTTGATTTACAAATTCATCTTATGAATAACATAAGACTGAGCCGAGGCATTTGATATATAGGCAACACAATATGTTTTTGATTTACACACTCAATCTTATGAATCACATAAGACTGAGCCGAGGCATTTGAAGTATAGGCAACACAATCTGTTTCTGATTTGCAAACTCTTCTTATGATTAACATAAGACAGAGCCGAGACATTTGTAGAGGCAACAAGGGAAAGTTAGAGAGGTAGTTTTAATTACCTCATTCATTCATGCACCACGATCAATCCGTTTCTTATTTACAAACTCATCTTATGAATAACATAAGACAAAGCCGAGGCATTTGATATATATGCAACATAACACGTTTTTGATTTACAAACTCATCTTATGAATAACATAAGACTGAGCTGAGGCATTTGTAGAGGCAACAAGGGACAATTAGAGAGGTAGTTTAAATTACCTCATTCATTCATGCACCACCATTAATCCATTTCTGATTTTCAAACTCATCTTATGAATAACATAAGACAGAGCTGAGACATTTGTCGAGGCAATAAGGGAGAGTTAGAGAGGTAGTTTAAACTACCTCATTCATTCATGCACCACCATCAATCCGTTTCTGATTTACAAAGTCAGCCCATGAATAACATAAGACTGAGACAAGGCATTTGATATATAGGAAACACAATCCGAGTTTGATTTACAAACTTATCATATGAATAACATAAGACTGAGCCGAGACATTTGATATATAGGCACCACAATCTGTTTTTGATTTACAAACTCAATCTTATGAATAACATAAGACTGAGCCAAGGCATTTGATATATAGGCAACAAACTCTGTTTTTGATTTACAAACTCAATCTTATGAATAACATAAGACTGAGCCGAGGCATTTGATATATAGGAAACACAATCCGAGTTTGATTTACAAACTCATCTTATGAATAACATAAGACTGAGCTAAGTCATTTGTAGAGGCAATAAGGGACAATTAGAGAGGTAGTTTAAACTACGTCATTCATTCATGCACCACCATCAATCCGTTTCTGATTTACAAACTCATCTTATGAATAACATAAGATTGAGCCGAGGCATTTGATCTATAGGCAACAAAACCCGTTTTTGATTTATAAAGTCATCTTACGAATAACATAAGACTGAGTAGAGACATTTGATATATAGGAGACACAATCCGAATTTGACTTACAAACTCATCTTTTGAATAACATAAGACTGAGCCGAGGCATTTGATATATAGGCACCATAATCTGTTTTTGATTTACAAACTCAATCTTATGAATAACATAAGACTGAGCGGAGGCATTTGAAGTATAGGCAACACAATCTGTTTCTGATTTGCAAACTCATCTTATGATTAACATAAGACTGAGCCGAGGCATTTGTAGAGGCAACAAGGGACAGTTAGAGAGGTAATTTAAATTACCTCATTCATTCATGCACCACCATCAATCCGTTTCTTATTTAGAAACTAATCTTATGAATAACATAAGACTTAGCTGAGGCATTTGGTATATAGGCAACACAATCTGTTTTTGATTTACAAACGCATCTTATGAATAACATAACACTGAGCCGAGGCATTTGATATATAGGAAACACAATCCGAGTTTGATTTACAAACTCATCTTATGAATAACATAAGACTGAGCCGAGGCATTTGATATATAGGCAACACAATCTGTTTTTGATTTACACACTCAATCTTATGAATAACATAAGACTGAGCCAAGGCATTTGAAGTGTAGGCAACACAATCTGTTTCTGATTTGCAAAATCATCTTATGATTAACATAAGACTGAGCCGAGGCATTTGTAGAGGCAACAAGGGAAAGTTAGAGAGGTAATTTAAATTACCTCATTCATTTATGCACTACCATCAATCCGTTGCTTATTTACAAACTTATCTTATGAATAACATAAGACTGAGCCGAGGCATTTGATATATAGGTAACACAGTCCGTTTTTGATTTACAAACTCATCTTATGAATAACATAAGACTGAGCCGAGGCATTTGATATATAGGTATCACAATCTGTTTTTGATTTACAAACTCATCTTATGAATAACATAAGACTGAGCCGAGGCATTTTATATATAGGCAACACAATCTGTTTTTGATTTACACACTCAATCTTATGAATAACATAAGACTGAGCAGAGGCATTTGAAGTATAGGCAACACAATCTGTTTCTGATTTGCAAACTCATCTTATGATTAACATAAGACAGAGCCGAGACATTTGTAGAGGCAACAAGGGAAAGTTAGAGAGGTAGTTTTAATTACCTCATTCATTCATGCACCACGATCAATCCGTTTCTTATTTACAAACTCATCTTATGAATAACATAAGACAAAGCCGAGGCATTTGATATATATGCAACATAACACGTTTTTGATTTACAAACTCATCTTATGAATAACATAAGATTGAGCCGAGGCATTTGTAGAGGCAACAAGGGACAATTAGAGAGGTAGTTTAAATTACCTCATTCATTCATGCACCACCATTAATCCATTTCTGATTTTCAAACTCATCTTATGAATAACATAAGACAGAGCTGAGACATTTGTCGAGGCAATAAGGGAGAGTTAGAGAGGTAGTTTAAACTACCTCATTCATTCATGCACCACCATCAATCCGTTTCTGATTTACAAAGTCAGCCCATGAATAACATAAGACTGAGACGAGGCATTTGATATATAGGAAACACAATCCGAGTTTGATTTACAAACTTATCTTATGAATAACATAAGACTGAGCCGAGACATTTTATATATAGGCACCACAATCTGTTTTTGATTTACAAACTCAATCTTATGAATAACATAAGACTGAGCCAAGGCATTTGATATATAGGCAACAAACTCTGTTTTTGATTTACAAACTCAATCTTATGAATAACATAAGACTGAGCCGAGACATTTGATATATAGGAAACACAATCCGAGTTTGATTTACAAACTCATCTTATGAATAACATAAGACTGAGCTGAGTCATTTGTAGAGGCAATAAGGGACAATTAGAGAGGTAGTTTAAACTACGTCATTCATTCATGCACCACCATCAATCCGTTTCTGATTTACAAACTCATCTTATGAATAACATAAGATTGAGCCGAGGCATTTGATCGATAGGCAACAAAACCCGTTTTTGATTTATAAAGTCATCTTATGAATAACATAAGACTGAGTCGAGACATTTGATATATAGGAAACACAATCCGAGTTTGACTTACAAACTCATCTTTTGAATAACATAAGACTGAGCCGAGGCATTTGATATATAGGCACCATAATCTGTTTTTGATTTACAAACTCAATCTTATGACTAACATAAGACTGAGCCGAGGCATTTGAAGTATAGGCAACACAATCTGTTTCTGATTTGAAAACTCATCTTATAATTAACATAAGAGTGAGCCGAGGCATTTGTAGAGGCAACAAGGGACAGTTAGAGAGGTAATTTAAATTACCTCATTCATTCATGCACCACCATCAATCCGTTTCTTATTTAGAAACTGATCTTATGAATAACATAAGACTTAGCTGAGGCATTTGATATATAGGCAACACAATCTGTTTTTGATTTACAAACGCATCTTATGAATAACATAACACTGAGCCGAGGCATTTGATATATAGGAAACACAATCCGAGTTTGATTTACAAACTCATCTTATGAATAACATAAGACTGAGCCGAGGCATTTGATATATAGGCAACACAATCTGTTTTTGATTTACACACTCAATCTTATGAATAACATAAGACTGAGCCAAGGCATTTGAAGTGTAGGCAACACAATCTGTTTCTGATTTGCAAACTCATCTTATGATTAACATAAGACTGAGCCGAGGCATTTGTAGAGGCAACAAGGGAAAGTTAGAGAGGTAATTTAAATTACCTCATTCATTCATGCACCACCATCAATCCGTTTCTTATTTACAAACTCATCTTATGAATAACATAAGACTTAGCCGAGGCATTTGATATATAGGCAACACAACCCGTTTTTGATTTACAAACTCATCTTATGAATAACATAAGACTGAGCCGAGGCATTTGATATATAGGTATCACAATCTGTTTTTGATTTACAAACTCATCTTATAAATAACATAAGACCGAGCCGAGGCATTTGATATATAGGCAACACAATCTGTTTTTGATTTACAAACTCAATCTTATGAATAACATAAGACTGAGCCGAGGCATTTGATATATAGGAAACACAATCCGAGTTTGATTTACAAAGTCATCTTATGAATAACATAAGACTGAGCCGAGGCATTTGATATATAGGCAACACAATCTGTTTTTGATTTACACACTCAATCTTATGAATAACATAAGACTGAGCCAAGTCATTTGAAGTATAGGCAACACAATCTGTTTCTGATTTGCAAACTCATCTTATGATTAACATAAGACTGAGCCGAGGCATTTGTAGAGGCAACAAGGGACAGTTAGAGAGATAATTTAAATTACCTCATTCATTTATGCACCACCATCAATCCGTTTCTTATTTACAAACATATCTTATGAATAACATAAGACTGAGCCGGGGCATTTAATATATAGGTAACACAACCCGTTTTTGATTTACAAACTCATCTTATGAATAACATAAGACTGAGCCGAGGCATTTGATATGTAGGTAACACAATCTGTTTTTGATTTACAAACTCATCTTATAAATAACAAAAGACCGAGCGGAGGCATTTGATATATAGGCACCACAATCAGTTTTTAATTTACAAACTCAATCTTATGAATAACATAAGACTGAGCCGAGACATTTGAAGTATAGGCAACACAATATGTTTCTCATTTGCAAACTCATCTTATAATTAACATAAGACTGAGCCGAGGCATTTGTAGAGGCAACAAGGGACAGTTAGAGAGGTAATTTATATTACCTCATTCATTCATGCACCACCATTAATCCGTTTCTTATTTACAAACTCATCTTATGAATAACAAAAGACTTAGCCGAGGCATTTGATATATAGGCAACACAACCCGTTTTTGATTTACAAACTCATCTTATGAATAACATAAGACTGAGCTGAGGCATTTAATATATAGGTAACACAACCCGTTTTTTATTTTCAAACTCATCTTATGAATAACATAATACTGAGCCGAGGCATTTGATATATAGGTAACACAATCTGTTTTTGATTTACAAACTCATCTTAGAAATAACAAAAGACCGAGCCGAGGCATTTGAAGTTAGGCAACACAATCTGTTTCTGATTTGCAAACTCATCTTATGAATAACATAAGACTTAGCCGAGACATTTGATATATAGGCAACACAACCCGTTTTTGATTTACAAAGTCATCTTATGAATAACATAAGACTGAGCCGAGGCATTTGATATATAGGCACCACAATCTGTTTTTGATTTACAAACTCAATCTTATGAATAACATAAGACCGAGCCGAGGCATTTGAAGTATATGCAACACAATATGTTTCTCATTTGCAAACTCATCTTATAATTAACATAAGACTGAGCCGAGGCATTTGTAGAGGCAACAAGGGACAGTTAGAGAGGTAATTTAAATTACCTCATTCATTCATGCACCACCATCAATCCGTTTCTTATTTACAAATTTATCTTATGAATAACATAAGACTTAGCCGAGGCATTTGATATATAGGCAACACAACCCGTTTTTGATTTACAAACTCATCTTATGAATAACATAACACTGAGCCAAGGCATTTGATATATAGGTAACACAATCTGTTTTTGATTTACAAACTCAATCTTATGAATAACATAAGACTGAGCAAAGGCATTTGATATATAGGCAACACAATCTGTTTTTGATTTACAAACATAATCTTATGAATAACATAAGACTGAGTCGAGGCATTTGATATATAGGAAACACAATCCGAGTTTGATTTACAAACTCATCTTATGAATAACATAAGACTGAGCCGAGGCATTTGATATATAGGCAACACAATCTGTTTTTGATTTACACACTCAATCTTATGAATAACATAAGACTGAGCCAAGTCATTTGAAGTATAGGCAACACAATCTGTTTCTGATTTGCAAACTCATCTTATGATTAACATAAGACTAAGCCGAGGCATTTGTAGAGGCAACAAGGGACAGTTAGAGAGATAATTTAATTACCTCATTCATTTATGCACCACCATCAATCCGTTTCTTATTTACAAACTTATCTTATGAATAACATAAGACTGAGCTGGGGCATTTAATATATAGGTAACATAGCCCGTTTTTGATTTACAAACTCATCTTATGAATAACATAAGACTGAGCCGAGGCATTTGATATATAGGTAACACAATCTGTTTTTGATTTACAAACTCATCTTATAAATAACAAAAGACCGAGCGGAGGCATTTGAAGTTATGCAACACAATCTGTTTCTGATTTGCAAACTCATCTTATGAATAACATAAGACTTAGCCGAGACATTTGATATATAGACAACACAACCCGTTTTTGATTTACAAAGTCATCTTATGAATAACATAAGACTGAGCCGAGGTATTTGATATATAGGAAACACCATCCGAGTTTGACGTACAAACTCGTCTTATGAATAACATAAGACTGAGCCGAGGCATTTGATATATAGGCACCACAATCAGTTTTTGATTTACAAACTCATCTTATAATTAACATAAGACTGAGCCGAGGAATTTGTAGAGGCAACAAGGGACAGTTAGAGAGGTAATTTAAATTACCTCATTCATTCATGCACCACCATTAATCCGTTTCTTATTTACCAACTCATCTTATGAATAACAAAAGACTTAGCCGAGGCATTTGATATATAGGCAACACAACCCGTTTTTGATTTACAAACTCATCTTATGAATAACATAAGACTGAGCCGAGGCATTTAATATATAGGTAACACAGCCCGTTTTTTATTTTCAAACTCATCTTATGAATAACATAAGACTGAGCCGAGGCATTTGATATATAGGTAACACAATCTGTTTTTGATTTACAAACTCATCTTATAAATAACAAAAGACCGAGCCGAGGCATTTGAAGTTAGGCAACACAATCTGTTTCTGATTTGCAAACTCATCTTATGAATAACATAAGACTTAGCCGAGACATTTGATATATAGGCAACACAACCCGTTTTTGATTTACAAAGTCATCTTATGAATAACATAAGACTGAGCCGAGGCATTTGATATATAGGAAACACCATCCGAGTTTGACGTACAAACTCGTCTTATGAATAACATAAGGCTGAGCCGAGGCATTTGATATATAGGCACCACAATCTGTTTTTTATTTACAAACTCAATCTTATGAATAACATAAGACTGAGCCGAGGCATTTGAAGTATATGCAACACAATATGTTTCTCATTTGCAAACTCATCTTATAATTAACATAAGACTGACCCGAGGCATTTGTAGAGGCAACAAGGGACAGTTAGAGAGGTAATTTAAATTACCTCATTCATTCCTGCACCACCATCAATCCGTTTCTTATTTACAAACTCATCTTATGAATAACATAAGACTTAGTCGAGGCATTTGATATATATAGGCAACACAACCCGTTTTTGATTTACAAACTCATCTTATGAATAACATAAGACTGAGCCGAGGCATTTGATATATAGGTAACACAATCTGTTTTTGATTTACAAACTCAATCTTATGAATAACATAAGACTGAGCCAAGGCATTTGATATATAGGCAACACAATCTGTTTTTGATTTACAAACTCAATCTTATGATTAACATAAGACTGAGCCGAGACATTTATAGAGGCAACAATGGACAGTTAGAGAGCTAATTTAAATTACCTCATTCATTCATGCACCACCATCAATCTGTTTCTTATTTACAAACTCATCTTATGAATAACATAAGACTTAGCCGAGGCATTTGATAAATAGGCAACACAACCCGTTTTTGATTTACAAACTCATCTTATGAATAACATAACACTGAGCCGAGGCATTTGATATATAGGTAAAACAATCTGTTTTCGATGTACAAACTCAATCTTATGAATAACATAAGACTGAGCCAAGGCATTTGATATATAGGAAACGCAATCCGAGTTTGATTTACAAACTCATCTTATGAATAACATATGACTGAGCCGAGGAATTTGATATATAAGCAATACAATCTGTTTTTGATTTACAAACTCAAACTTATGAATAACATAAGACTGAGCCGAAGCATTTGAAGTATAGGCAACACAATCTGTTTCTCATTTGAAAACTCATCTTATGATTAACATAAGACTGAGCCGAGGCATTTGTAGAGGCAATAAGGGACAGTTAGAGAGGTAATTTAAATTACCTCATTCATTCATGCACCATCATCAATCCATTTCTTATTTACAAACTCATCTTATGAATAACATAAGACTTAGCCGAGGCATTTGATATATAGGCAACACAACCCGTTTTTGATTTACCAACTCATCTTATGAATAACATAACACTGAGCCAAGGCATTTGATATATAGGTAACACAATCTGTTTTTGATTTACAAACTCAATCTTATGAATAACATAAGACTGAGCAAAGGCATTTGATATATAGGCAACACAATCTGTTTTTGATTTACAAACTCAATCTTATGAATAACATAAGACTGAGCCGAGGCATTTGATATATAGGAAACACAATCCGAGTTTGATTTACAAACTCATCTTATGAATAACATAAGACTGAGCCGAGGCATTTGATATATAGGTAACACAATCTGTTTTTGATTTACAAACTCAATCTTATGAATAACATAAGACTGAGCCAAGGCATTTGATATATAGGCAACACAATCTGTTTTTGATTTACAAACTCAATCTTATGATTAACATAAGACTGAGCCGAGACATTTATAGAGGCAACAATGGACAGTTAGAGAGCTAATTTAAATTACCTCATTCATTCATGCACCACCATCAATCCGTTTCTTATTTACAAACTCATCTTATGAATAACATAAGACTTAGCCGAGGCATTTAATATATAGGCAACACAATCAGTTTTTGATTTACAAACTCAATCTTATGAATAACATAAGACTGAGCCGAGGCATTTGTAGAGGCAACAAGGGACAGTGAGAGAGGTAATTTAAATTACCTCATTCATTCATGCACCACCATCAATCTGTTTCTTATTTACAAACTCATCTTATGAATAACATAAGACTTAGCCGAGGCATTTGATAAATAGGCAACACAACCCGTTTTTGATTTACAAACTCATCTTATGAATAACATAACACTGAGCCGAGGCATTTGATATATAGGTAAAACAATCTGTTTTCGATGTACAAACTCAATCTTATGAATAACATAAGACTGAGCCAAGGCATTTGATATATAGGAAACGCAATCCGAGTTTGATTTACAAACTCATCTTATGAATAACATATGACTGAGCCGAGGAATTTGATATATAAGCAATACAATCTGTTTTTGATTTACAAACTCAAACTTATGAATAACATAAGACTGAGCCGAAGCATTTGAAGTATAGGCAACACAATCTGTTTCTCATTTGAAAACTCATCTTATGATTAACATAAGACTGAGCCGAGGCATTTGTAGAGGCAATAAGGGACAGTTAGAGAGGTAATTTAAATTACCTCATTCATTCATGCACCATCATCAATCCATTTCTTATTTACAAACTCATCTTATGAATAACATAAGACTTAGCCGAGGCATTTGATATATAGGCAACACAACCCGTTTTTGATTTACCAACTCATCTTATGAATAACATAACACTGAGCCAAGGCATTTGATATATAGGTAACACAATCTGTTTTTGATTTACAAACTCAATCTTATGAATAACATAAGACTGAGCAAAGGCATTTGATATATAGGCAACACAATCTGTTTTTGATTTACAAACTCAATCATATGAATAACATAAGACTGAGCCGAGGCATTTGATATATAGGAAACACAATCCGAGTTTGATTTACAAACTCATCTTATGAATAACATAAGACGGAACCGAGGCATTTGATATATAGGCAACATAATCTGTTTTTGATTTACACACTCAATCTTATGAATAACATAAGACTGAGCCAAGTCATTTGAAGTATAGGCAACACAATCTGTTTCTGATTTGCAAACTCATCTTATGATTAACATAAGACTGAGCCGAGGCATTTGTAGAGGCAACAAGGGACAATTAGAGAGGTAGTTTAAATTACCTCATTCATTCATGCACCACCATTAATCCATTTCTGATTTTCAAACTCATCTTATGAATAACATAAGACAGAGCTGAGACATTTGTCGAGGCAATAAGGGAGAGTTAGAGAGGTAGTTTAAACTACCTCATTCATTCATGCACCACCATCAATCCGTTTCTGATTTACAAAGTCAGCCCATGAATAACATAAGACTGAGACGAGGCATTTGATATATAGGAAACACAATCCGAGTTTGATTTACAAACTTATCTTATGAATAACATAAGACTGAGCCGACGCATTTGATATATAGGCACCACAATCAGTTTTTGATTTACAAACTCAATCTTATGAGTAACACAAGACTGAGCCGAGACATTTGAAGAATAGGCAACACAATATGTTTCTCATTTGCAAACTCATCTTATAATTAACATAAGACTGATCCGAGGCATTTGTAGAGGCAACAAGGGACAGTTAGAGAGGTAATTTAAATTACCTCATTCATTCATGCACCACCATCAATCCGTTTCTTATTTACAAACTCATCTTATGAATAACATAAGACTTAGCCGAGGCATTTGATATATAGGCAACACAACCCATTTTTGATTTACAAACTCATCTTATGAATAACATAAGACTGAGCCGAGATATTTAATATATAGGTAACACAGCCCATTTTTGATTTACAAACTCATCTTATGAATAACATAAGACTGAGCCGAGGCATTTGATATATAGGTAACACAATCTGTTTTTGATTTACAAACTCATCTTATAAATAACAAAAGACATAGCCGAGGCATTTGAAGTTAGGCAACACAGTCTGTTTCTGATTTGCAAACTCATCTTATGAATAACATAAGACTTAGCCGAAACATTTGATATATAGGCAACACAACCCGTTTTTGATTTACAAAGTCATCTTATGAATAACATAAGACTGAGCCGAGGCATTTGATATATAGGAAACACCATCCGAGTTTGACGTACAAACTCGTCTTATGAATAACATAAGACTGAGCCGAGGCATTTGATATATAGGCACCACAATCTGTTTTTGATTTACAAACTCAATCTTATGAATAACATAAGACTGAGCCGAGGCATTTGAAGTATATGCAACACAATATGTTTCTCATTTGCAAACTCATCTTATAATTAACATAAGACTGAGCCGAGACATTTGTAGAGGCAACAAGGGACAGTTAGAGAGGTAATTTAAATTACCTCATTCATTCATGCACCACCATCAATCCGTTTCTTATTTACAAACTCATCTTATGAATAACATAAGACTTAGCCGAGGCATTTGATATATAGGCAACACAACCCGTTTTTGATTTACAAACTCATCTTATGAATAACATAAGACTGAGCCGAGGCATTTGATATATAGGTAACACAATCCGTTTTTGATTTACAAACTCAATCTTATGAATAACATAAGACTGAGCCAAGGCATTTGATATATAGGCAACACAATCTGTTTTTGATTTACAAACTCAATCTTATGATTAACATAAGACAGAGCCGAGACATTTGAAGTTAGGCAACAAAATCTGTTTTTGATTTACAAACTCAATCTTATGAATAACACAAAACTGAGCCAAGGCATTTGATATATAGGCAACACAATCTGTATTTGATTTACAAACTCAATCTTATGATTAACATAAGACAGAGCCGAGACATTTGTAGAGGCAACAATGGATAGTTAGAGAGCTAATTTAATATACCTCATTCATTCACGCACCACCATCAATCCGTTTCTTATTTACAAACTCATCTTATGAATAACATAAGACTTAGCCGAGGCATTTAATATATAGGCAACACAATCTGTTTTTGATTTACAAACTCAATCTTATGAATAACATAAGACTGAGCCGAGGCATTTGCCGAGGCAACAAGGGACAGTGAGAGAGGTAATTTAAATTACCTCATTCATTCATGCACCACCATCAATCTGTTTCTTATTTACAAACTCATTTTATGAATAACATAAGACTTAGCCGAGGCATTTGATATATAGGCAACACAACCCGTTTTTGATTTACAAACTCATCTTATGAATAACATAACACTGAGCCGAGGCATTTGATATATAGGTAAAACAATCTGTTTTTGATTTACAAACTCAATCTTATGAATAACATAAGACTGAGCCAAGGCATTTGATATATAGGCAACACAATCTGTTTTTGATTTACAAACTCAATCTTATGAATAACATAAGACTGAGCCGAGACATTTGATATATAGGAAACACAATCCGAGTTTGATTTACAAACTCATCTTATGAATAACATAAGATTGAGCCGAGGAATTTGATATATAAGCAACACAATCTGTTTTTGATTTACAAACTCAAACTTATGAATAACATAAGACTGAGCCGAGGCATTTGAAGTATAGGCAACACAAACTGTTTCTGATTTGAAAACTCATCTTATGATTAACATAAGACTGAGCCGAGGCATTTGTAGAGGCAATAAGGGACAGTTAGAGAGGTAATTTAAATTACCTCATTCATTCATGCACCACCATCAAACCGTTTCTTATTTACAAACTCATATTATGAATAACATAAGACTTAGCCGAGGCATTTGATATATAGGCAACACAACCCGTTTTTGATTTACAAACTCATCTTATGAATAACAAAAGACTGAGCCGAGGCATTTGATATATAGGTAACAAAATCTGTTTTTGATTTACAAACTCAATCTTATGAATAACACAAGACTGAGCCAAGGCATTTGATATATAGGCAACACAATCTGTTTTTGATTTACAAACTCAATCTTATGAATAACATAAGACTGAGCCGAGGCATTTGTAGAGGCAACAATTTAAAGTTAGAGAGCTAATTTAATATACCTCATTCATTCATGCACCACCATCAATCCGTTTCTTATTTACAAACTCATCTTATGAATTACATAAGACTTAGCCGAGGCATTTAATATATAGGCAAAATAATCTGTTTTTGATTTACAAACATAATCTTATGAATAATATAAGACTGAGCCGAGGCATTTGATATATAGGAAACACAATCCGAGTTTGATTTACAAACTCATCTTATGAATAACATAAGACTGAGCCGAGGCATTTGATATATAGGCAACACAATCTGTTTTTGATTTACACACTCAATCTTATGAATAACATAAGACTGAGCCAAGTCATTTGAAGTATAGGCAACACAATCTGTTTCTGATTTGCAAACTCATCTTATGATTAACATAAGACTGAGCCGAGGCATTTGTAGAGGCAACAAGGGACAGTTAGAGAGATAATTTAAATTACCTCATTCATTTATGCACCACCATCAGTCCATTTCTTATTTACAAACTTATCTTATGAATAACATAAGACTGAGCCGGGGCATTTAATATATAGGTAACACAGTCCGTTTTTGATTTACAAACTCATCTTATGAATAACATAAGACTGAGCCGAGGCATTTGATATATAGGTAACACAATCTGTTTTTGATTTACAAACTCATCTTATAAATAACAAAAGACCGAGCGGAGGCATTTGAAGTTAGGCAACACAATCTGTTTCTGATTTGCAAACTCATCTTATGAATAACATAAGACTTAGCCGAGACGTTTGATATATAGGCAACCCAACCCGTTTTTGATTTACAAAGTCATCTTATGAATAACATAAGACTGAGCTGAGGCATTTGATATATAGGAAACACCATCCGAGTTTGACGTACAAACTCGTCTTATGAATAACATAAGACTGAGCCGAGACATTTGATATATAGGCACCAGAATCAGTTTTTGATTTACAAACTCAATCTTATGAATAACATAAGACTAAGCCGAGACATTTGAAGTATAGGCAACACAATATGTTTCTCATTTGCAAACTCATCTTATAATTAACATAAGAATGAGCCGAGGCATTTGTAGAGGCAACAACGGACAGTTAGAGAGGTAATTTAAATTACCTCATTCATTCATGCACCACCATCAATCTGTTTCTTATTTACAAACTCATCTTATGAATAACATCAGACTTAGCCGAGGCACTTGATATATAGGCAACACAACTCGTTTTTGATTTACAAACTCATCTTATGAATAACATAAGACTGAGCCGAGGCATTTAATATATAGGTAACACAGCCCGTTTTTTATTTACAAAATCATCTTATGAATAACATAAGACTGAGCCGAGACATTTGATATATAGGTAACACAATCTGTTTTTGATTTACAAACTCATCTTATAAATAACAAAAGACCGAGCCGAGGCATTTGAAGTTAGGCAACACAATCTGTTTCTAATTTGCAAACTCATCTTATGAATAACATAAGACTTAGCCGAGGCATTTGATATATAGGCAACACAACCCGTTTTTGATTTACAAACTCATCTTATGAATAACATAAGACTGAGCCGAGGCATTTCATATATAGGAAACACAATCCGAGTTTGACTTACAAACTCATCTTATGAATAACATAAGACTGAGCCGAGGCATTTGATATATAGGCAACACAATCTATTTTTGATTTACAAACTCAATCTTATGAATAACATAAGACTGAGCTCACGCATTTGAAGTATAGGCAACACAATCTGTTTCTTATTTGCAAACTCATCTTATGATTAACATAAGACTGAGCCGAGGCATTTGTCGAGGCAACAAGGGACAGTTAGAGAGGTAATTTAAATTACCTCATTCATTCATGCACCACCATCAATCTGTTTCTTATTTACAAACTCATCTTATGAATAACATAAGACTTAGCCGAGATATTTAATATATAGGCAACACAACCCGTTTTTGATTTACAAACTCATCTTATGAATAACATAACACTGAGCTGAGGCATTTGATATATAGGTAACACAGTCCGTTTTTGATTTACAAACTCATCTTATGAATAACATAAGACTAAGCCGAGACATTTGATATATAGGTAACACAATCTGTTTTTGATTTACAAACTCATCTTATCAATAACATAAGACCGAGCCGAGGCATTTGAAGTTAGGCAATACAATTTGTTTTTGATTTGCAAACTCATCTTATGATTAGCATAAGATTGAGCCGAGACATTTGTAGAGGCAACAAGGAACATTTAGAGAGGTAGTTTTAATTACCTCATTCATTCATGCACCACGATCAATCCGTTTCTGATTTACAAACTCATCTTATGAATAACATAAGACAAAGCCGATGCATTTGATATATAGGCAACACAACACGTTTTTGATTTACAAACTCATCTTATGAGTAACATAAGACAAAGCCTAGACATTTGTAGAGGCAACAAGGGACAATTAGAGAGGTATTTTAAATTACCTCATTCATTCATGCACCACCATTAATCCATTTCTGATTTACAAACTCATCTTATGAATAACATAAGACTGAGCTGAGACATTTGTAGAGGCAATATGGGACATTTCGAGAGGTAGTTTAAACTAGGTCATTCATTCATGCACCACCATTAATTCGTTTCTGATTTATAAACTCATCTTATGAATAAAATAAGATTGAGCCGAGGCATTTGATATATAGGCAACACAACCCGTTTTTGATTTACAAAGTCATCTCATGAATAACATAAGACTGAGCTGAAGCATTTGATATATAGGAAACACAATCCGAGTTTGATTTACAAACTCATCTTAAGAATAACATATGACTGAGCCGAGGCATTTGATATATAGGCACCACAATCTGTTTTTGATTTACAAACTCAATCTTATGAATAACATAAGACTGAGCCAAGGCATTTGATATATAGGCAACACAATCTGTTTTTGATTTACAAACTTAATCTTATGAATAACATAAGACTGAGCTGAGGCATTTGATATATAGGAAACACAATCCGAGTTTTATTTACAAACTCATCTTATGAATAACATAAGACTGAGCCGAGGCATTTGATATATAGGCAACACAATCTGTTTTTGATTTACACACTCAATCTTATGAATAACATAAGACTGAGCCGAGGCATTTGAAGTATATGCAACACAATATGTTTCTGATTTGCAAACTCATCTTATGATTAACATAAGACTGAGCCGAGGCATTTGATATATAGGTAACATAGCCCGTTTTTGATTTACAAACTAATCTTATGAATAACATAAGACTGAGCCGAGGCATTTGATATATAGGTAACACAATCTGTTTTTGAGTTACAAACTTAATCTTATGAATAACATAAGACTGAGCCAAGGCATTTGATATATAGGAAACACAATATGTTTTTGATTTACAAACTCAATCTCATGAATAACATAAGACTGAGCCGAGGCATTTGATATATAGGAAACACAATCCGAGTTTGATTTACAAACTCATCTTACGAATAACATAAGACTGAGCCGAGGCATTTGATATATAAGCAACACAATCTGTTTTTGATTTACACACTCAAACTTATGAATAACATAAGACTGAGCCGAGACATTTGAAATATAGGCAACACAATCTGTTTCTGATTTGCCAACTCATCTTATGATTAACATAAGACTTAGCCGAGGCATTTGATATATAGGTAACACAGCCCGTTTTTGATTTACAAACTCATCTTATGAATAACATAAGACTGAGCCGAGGCATTTGATATATAGGTAACAAAATCTGTTTTTGATTTACAAACTCATCTTATAAATAACATAAGACCGAGCCGAGGCATTTGAAGTTAGGCATCACAATTTGTTTCTGATTTGCAAACTCATCTTATGATTAACATAAGACTGAGCCGAGACATTTGTAGAGGCAACAAGGGACATTTAGAGAGGTAGTTTTAATTACCTTATTCATTCATGCACCACGATCAATCCGTTTATGATTTACAAACTCATCTTATGAATAACATAAGACAAAGCCGAGGCATTTGATATATAGGCAACACAACACGTTTTTGATTTGCAAACTCATCTTATGAGTAACATAAGACTGTGCCTAGGCATTTGTAGAGGCAACAAGGGACAATTAGAGAGGTATTTTAAATTACCTCATTCATTTATGCACCACGATTAATCCATTTCTGATTTACAAACTCATCTTATGTATAACATAAGACTGAGCTGAGACATTTGTCGAGGCAATAAGGGACAGTTAGAGAGGTAGTTTAAACTACCTCATTCATTCATGCACCACCATATACTCGTTTCTGATTTACAAACTCATTTTATGAATAACATAAGACTGAGCCGAGGCATTTGAAGTATATGCAACACAATATGTTTCTGATTTGCAAAGTCATCTTATGATTAACATAAGACTGAGCCGAGGCATTTGATATATAGGTAACATAGCCCGTTTTTGATTTACAAACTAATCTTATGAATAACATAAGACTGAGCCGAGGCATTTGATATATAGGTAACACAATCTGTTTTTGAGTTACAAACTTAATCTTATGAATAACATAAGACTGAGCCAAGGCATTTGATATATAGGAAACACAATATGTTTTTGATTTACAAACTCAATCTCATGAATAACATAAGACTGAGCCGAGGCATTTGATATATAGGAAACACAATCCGAGTTTGATTTACAAACTCATCTTACGAATAACATAAGACTGAGCCGAGGCATTGGATATATAGGCAACACAATCTGTTTTTGATTTACACACTCAATCTTATGAATAACATAAGACTGAGCCGAGACATTTGATATATAGGCAACACAATCTGTTTCTGATTTGCAAACACCACTTATGAATAACATAAGACTGAGTCGAGGCATTTGATATATAGGTAACACAACCTATTTTTTATTTACAAACTCCACTTATGAATAACATAAGACTGAGTCGAGGCATTTGATATATAGGTAAAACAATCTGTTTTTGATTTACAAACTCATCTTATAAATAACATAAGACCGAGCCGAGGCATTTGAAGTTAGGCAACACAATCTGTTTCTGATTTGCAAACTCATCTTCTGATTAACATAAGACAGAGCCGAGACATTTGTAGAGGCAACAAGGGACAGTTAGAGAGGTAGTTTTAATTACCTCATTCATTCATGCACCACGATCAATCCGTTTCTGATTTACAAACTCATCTTATGAATAACATAAGACAAAGCTGAGGCATCTATTATATAGGCAACACAACACTTTTTTGATTTACAAACTCATCTTATGAATAACATAACACTGAGCCGAGGCATTTGTAGAGGCAACAAGGGAAAATTAGAGAGGTAGTTAAACTTACCTTATTCATTCATGCACCACCATTAATCCGTTTCTGATTTACAAACTCATCTTATGAATAACATAAGACTGAGCTTAGGCATTTGTAGAGGCAACAAGGGACAGTTAGAGAGATAGTTTAAACTATGTCATTCATTCATGCACCACCGTCAATCCGTTTCTGATTTATAAACTCATCTTATGAATAACATAAGATTGAGCCGAGGCATTTGATATATAGGGAACACAACCCGTTTTTGATTTACAAAGTCATCTTATGAATAACATAAGACTGAGCCGAGGCATTTGATATATAGGAAACACAATCCGAGTTGGATTTACAAACTCAACTTATGAATAACATAAGACATAGCCAAGGAATTTTATATATAGGCAACACAACCCGTTTTTGATTTACAAACTCATCTTATGAATAACATGACTGAGCCGAGGCATTTGTAGAGGCAACAAGGGACAATTAGAGAGGTGGATTAAATTACCTCATTCATTCATGCACCCCCATTAATCCGTTTCGGATTTACAAACTCATCTTATGAATAACATAAGTGTGAGCCTAGGCATTTGTAGAGCCAACAAGGGACAGTTAGAGAGGTAGTTTAAACTACGTCATTCATTCATGCACCACCATCAATCCGTTTCTAATTTACAAACTCATCTTTGTTATTAACCACTTAAGGATGGACTCCATAACCAAGCCCATATACAGTCACGGTCCATGAAGCTCATCGGCTAGAAGCAAAGGCCCATCGGCCGTAAGTATTAGACTAAGTTGGTTATGGGCTTAAGCCTTTGTATTTACTATATATATGTAACCTCATTCGATTATCAATAATAAGAACGAGAGATTCTAGACTTCGAGTCCTCTAGTTTCATAACACGTTATCAGCACGATAGTTCTAGAGATCCAACTGAGAAAACCCTAAAACCCTAAACCGCCGCCGTTCATCTTTCTTCTTCCATCAAAACCCTAAACGGCCACCGCTTTCACCTCTTGTTCGTCCAAACCCGGCGATAGTCTAAAACTCTCGGTGATCGGTTCATGTTCGTGATCAATCCTAGTTCGTGGTCCGGATTCTGTTCATGATCAAGCTTTCATTCATAACTTGTTCGAGGTTCGTGGTTCGTGGATCAGCTCAAGGTACAACCGAGGTCTTTAGCTCCCGGTTCAAATCCTTTCATCCCCAAATCGGTGGAAGGTAAATATGATCAAACCCTCTTAAGAACCTATAAATCGGAACATGATCTCTTCATTTATTGGAACCCTAAAACTACAAGTAAACAATCAACAAACAAATTCTTATGCTTTGAAATCCTAAAACCCTATAACTTTAAAATTTAAAATCAGTTGTTATAGGTTGTTTAGATTGGTTGCAATTAAACTGTTTATGATATAACTAAAATCCGATTGTGTTGATTGATTGCTTGTTGCATAATAACCTTAGAACTAAAACCTAAAAGCCAAATTACTTAAGATTAAAAGTTGAGGGTTGTTTGAATTGATTGTTTGTTGCATAAGAACCCTAAAACTAAACTATTAAATCCAAAATTAATAGAAGAAATTTTAATTTAATTGTTCTAAGGATTAAATCCGATTTAGGTGTTTGAGAAATTCAAACCCTAAAACTAAGAATTTAAAATCGGAAATTATTTTGTGTTTACATAAAAATAAATTTGGATAATTTCTAAATTAATTATAATTATTAAATTAAAGATTTAAGAAATATTTCCAAAAATATTTTGTTATTATCCAATGTTAAGAAAAGGAAATTTTCTAAAACTCAAAACTATTTAAGAAAAGGAAATTTTCTAAAACTCAAAACTATTTAAGAAAAGAAAATTGTCGCATGCTAGTTTCTATCTAGTTTTGTTTGTTTTCCATACATACCAAAACAAGAAAAAAAAATGAGCAAAAGGCAAGGCATGTTTTGGTCTCAAATACCGCATGACCTAAGGCATGTTTCGGTCTCAAATACCGCATGACCTAAAAATATATTGCATGGATCGGTCTATTATTACCGCATGCTAATGATCGGTTGTCTATCTATGTGTTATGCAGATGGCAAGGCTCAACAACTTAGACTATGCCGCCTTGAATGCTTCTGGAGACAATTACTTGCAATGGGCATTGGACACTAAGATCATGCTAAAGTCAAAGGACTTGTTTGAAAGCATTGAGGAAGATTTTAACTGTACTGACAAGCACAAGTACAAGGCCATTATGCATATGCGCCATCACCTTGCTGAGAGTCTCAAGAATCAGTACCTCACCATAGAAAATCCTCTTGACCTTTGGAAAGAGCTTAAACGCAGATACGGACACCAACAGACGGTGCTCCTACCAAAGACTCAATTTGATAGGAAAAACCTAAGGATCCAGGATTACAAATCCGTGGATGAGTATAACTCAGAGCTTTTTAGGATTGTCTCACTCCTTAGGTTGTGTGGTACTGGGTGACCGAGAAGGAGCTCCTAGAGAAGACATTCTCTACTTTTCACACTAACAATATACTGCGTCAGCAACAATACCGTGAAAAGGGGTTTAAAACCTATGGAGACCTAATCTCGTGTTTACTGCTAGCTGAACAGAACAATGAGCTATTAATGATGAATAGTGCAATGAGACCTCCTGGTACAACTCCATTACCAGAAGCTCACAAGGTTGACTTAGCAAAGAAAAACCCTCAAGAGGCTAAAGAGCCCAAGGAGACCAACTATGTCCACAGAGAAAGATACTATGGTTGTGGCCGTGGTGGCAGAGGACGTGGTGGTCGTGGACAGTACCAAGCTAGCCGTTTTGATGGTTATGGCCGTGGAGGCCGTAGCCGTGGTGGTAGGGGCCGTGGGTCCTTTAAGCCACAATCCAAGGCTAAATCGGTTTGTCACCGATGTGGTATGTCTAACCATTGGGCCAAGAATTGCAGAACACCCAAACATCTTATTGATGCATATCAAGAAATTTTGAAGAAAAACCCAGAAGCCAACTAGGTGCATCTCGATGGTGAAGATGACTTCGACCATGAGATTGATGATTCACTAGACTATGAGACTTCCGATTGCCTTAAAGAAGATAACTAGTTTTAATTATGGATTTGGTTTAATTTATATGCTTTTATGTTTTAATTTCGGTTTATGTATTGGATAATTATTTTGGTTTAAATTCAATGCGTTTATTTCAATATATATTTGCTTGTTTTATTAAAAATTAAAACAAAATTATTGTCATTATAGAAATGGCTGAGGATATGAGTGTACTAGTGGTGGACAGTGGATCCAGCCACACAATATTGAAGGACAAAAGATATTTCATAAGCCTCATAATGAAAAGTGTCAATGTTAGTACAATTGCGGGTATAGCAAGCTTAATAGAAGACTACGGCCAAGCTCACATATTATTACCTAATGGCACACATATTGAACTAAGTGATGCCTTGTACTCACCCAGCTCTAAAAGAAGTTTATTGAGCTTTAAAGACATTCGATTGAATGATTATCATGTTGAAACAAAGGGTGAAGGAAACAAATAATTCCTATACATTACTGAAATTGTGAGTGGGCATAAAAAGGTCCTAGAGACTATACCTGCACTAGCCACTGGTTTATACCATGCTAAGATTAACATGATAGAAGCTAACTTGGCAAAGAATAAAATGTTCAATGAACAGTTCACTCTATGGCATGACCGGCTTGGCCATCCGGGTTCGAACATGATGCGTAAATTGATTAAGAACTCAAATGGGCACACTCTTAAAGAGAGAAAAGTTATCCCTAAAAATATCACGTGTGTAGCATGTGCACAAGGGAAACATAAAATAAGGCCATCACGAGCAAAGGTCCATAAAGAGACTTTAAATTTTCTGGAAAGGATACAAGGAGATATTTGTGGACCTATACACCCACCTTGTGGGCCGTTTAGATACTTTATGGTTATGATCGATGCATCAACCAGATGGTCACACGTTTGCTTGTTATCCACAAGGAACCTAGCATTTGCTAGACTGTTGACTCAAATTATAAGACTAAGAGCACATTTTCCAGATTTTCCACTTAAGACTATACGTCTAGACAATGCTGGTGAATTTACATCCCAAGCATTTAATGATTACAGTATGTCCATGGGGTGAGTGTGGAACATCCTGTGGCACATGTCCCTACACAAAATGGATTGGCTGAATCCTTCATTAAACCAATACAACTAATTGTCGACTATTGCTAATGAGATCGAAACTTCCTGTGTCGGCTTGGGGACACGCAGTTTTACATGCAGCAGAGCTTATACGCATCAGGCTATCTGGTGAACACAAATATTCACCATCCCAACTATTAACGGGTCATGAGCCAGACATATCCCATCTCAAAACATTCGGGTGTGCCGTTTATGTACCTATTGCTCCACCACAGAGAACTAAGATGGGACCTCAAAGGAAGATGGGAATATATGTTGGATATGAGTCTCCCACCATTATTAAGTATCTTGAGCCAACTACAGGAGATTTATTTAAGGCCAGATACGCGGACTGTCAATTTACATAATCCGAGTTTCCCATGTTGGGTGGAGAGACAAACAAGCTGGTTAAAGAATTAACATGGAATCAAACATCCTTAAATTGGCAAGATTCTCGAACTCTAGCATGTGATGCAGAGGTTCAAAAAATTATTCATTTACAGAAGCTAGCTAATCAATTGCCAGATTCCTTTGCTGACCCAAAGAGAGTAACAAAATCGTACATACCAGCTTGTAATGCACCAGTACGTATTGATGTTTAGAAGGAACACAATAACAAAGTTGCTACAAAGTCTAAGCCACGTTTAAAACGAGGTAGACCATTAGGTTCCAAAGGTAAGAACCCTCGGAAATCTTAAAAAGGTGCAAATGAAACCGAGGTTAAGGAAAATACAGACATGGCCGCGGCAAATCCTAAGGTACCAAATGAGGTTTGGGTCGCTGAACCTCAAGGTCCTGAAGGTATTGATAATAATGAGATCTCAATCAATTATATTATGTCTGGAATTCAATGGAACCGAAAAGATGTCGACATCGATGAAATATTTGCATACAAGGTAGCACTTGAAATAAATGAGGATCATGAACCCACGTCTATATTAGGGTGCACTCAAAGTAAAGATTGGCTAAAGTGGAAAGAAGCCATTGACGTGAAGTTAAACTCCTTAAGGAAGAGAAGTGTGTTTGGTCCGATCTTAAGGACAACACCTGAAATAAAGCCAGTTGGACATAAGTGGGTCTTTGTAAGAAAGAGAAATGAGAATAATGAAATCGTGAGATATAAGGCACTTAATAAGTCTTACAAACTCATCTTATGAATAACATAAGACTGAGCTGAGCCATTTGTAGAGGCAATAAGGGACAGTTAGTGAGGTAGTTTAAACTACGTCATTCATTCATGCACCACCATCAATCCGTTTCTGATTTACAAACTCATCATATGAATAACATAAGATTGAGCCGAGACATTTGATATATAGGCAACACAACCCGTTTTTGATTTACAAAGTCATCTTATGAATAACATAAGACGGAGTCGAGGCATTTGATATATAGGAAACACAATCCGAATTTGATTTACAAACTCATCTTATGAATAACATAAAACTGAGCCGAGACATTTGATATATAGGCAACACAATCTGTTTTTGATTTACAAACTCAATCTTATGAGTAACATAAGACTGAGCCGAGGCATTTGATATATAGGCAACACAATCTCTTTTTGATTTACAAACTCAATCTTATGAATAACATAAGACTGAGCTGAGGCATTTGAAGTATAGGCAACACAATCTGTTTCTGATTTGCAAACTCATCTTATGATTAACATAAGACTGAGCCGAGGCATTTGTAGAGGCAACAAGGGACAGTTAGAGATGTAATTTAAATTACCTCATTCATTCATGCACCAGCATCAATCCGTTTCTTATTTACAAACTCATCTTATGAATAACATAATACTTAGCCGAGGCATTTGATATATAGGCAACACAACCCGTTTTTGATTTACAAACTCATCTTATGAATAACATAACACTGAGCCGAGGCATTTGATATATAGGTAATACAATATGTTTTTGATTTACAAACTCATCTTATAAAAAACATAAGACCACGCCGAGGCATTTGAAGTTAGGGAACACAATTTGTTTCTGATTTGCAAACTCATCTTATGATTAACATAAGATAGAGCCGAGGAATTTGTAGAGGCAACAAGGAAAAGTTAGAGAGATAGTTTAAATTACCTCATTCATTCATGCACCACGATCAATCCATTTCTGATTTACAAACTCATATTATGAATAACATAAGACAGAACCGAGACATTTGATATATAGGCAACACAACCTGTTTTTGATTTACAAACTCATCTTATGAATAACATAAGACTGAGCCGAGACTTTTGTAGAGGCAACAAGGGACAGTTAGAGAGGTAATTTAAATTACCTCATTCATTCATGCACCACATCAATCCGTTTCTGATTTACAAACTCATCGTATGAATAACATAAGACTGAGCCGAGTCATTTGCTATATAGGCAACACAATCTGTTTTTGATTTACAAACTCATCTTATGAATAACATAAGACTGAGCTGAGGCATTTGATATATAGGTAACACAGTCTATTTTTGATTTACAAACTCATCTTATAAATAACATAAGACCGAGCCGAGATATTTGAAGTTAGGCAACACAATCTGTTTCTGATTTGCAAACTCATCTTATGATTCACATAAGACTAAGCTGAGGCATTTGTAGAGGCTACAAGGGACAGTTAGATAGGTAATTAAATTACCTCATTCATTCAGGCACCACCATCAATCCATTTTTCATTTACAAACTTATCTTATGATTAACATAAGACTGAGCCGAAACATTTGTATAGGTAACAAGGGACAATTGTTTCTAATTTATAAATTTATCTTATGATTAAGATAAGACAGAGCCGAGGCATTTGAATAAGCAACAAAGGACAAATTGTTTAGGCAACACCACCAATCTTTTCCTCATTTACAAACTCATCTTATGATTATCATAAGACTGAGCCGAGGAATTTGTATAAGCAACACCATCAATCTGTTTCTGATTTATAAACTCGTATTATGTTTAACATAAGACTGAGCCGAGGCATTTGTATAGGCAACAAGAGACCAATCGTTTAGGCAACACCATCAATCCGTTTCTCTAATTTAAACTCATCTTATGATTAATATAAGACTAAGATGAGTCATTTGTATAGGCCACACGGGACAGTTAGAGAGGTAATTTAAATTACCTCATTAATGTGTTGGTGAACACTCGTTTTGATCATAAAACGATAACACATACAAAACAAACAAAAAAAACGACATGAAAAGAAACAAACACAACCAGATGAAGAAAACAAGAATGTGAAACTCAAGAAAAAACCGACTCGTATGATTCAACTTATTCACCTCCAAGATATAATCTAGAATGTGAGAATAAAAAAACAAAACACTGAACCGGGAAAACTTGGAAAACAAAAGAAAATTCAAAGCCGTCAACATAATTAACCACAAACTAGACCAGATGAAACAAAAAGACAGACAAAACAAACAAATCCCTAAAGTAACCAGAACAAAAAAAAAACAAGAAACAGTGTTGTAAAACTCAAGAAAAAAAAACCCGTATGATTCAATTTATTTAAATCCAAGACATAATTAAGAATCTGAGAGAAAAAAAATCAAAAACTGAACCGGAAAACTTAGAAAACAAAAGAAAAATTTTGAAGGACGAAACAGTAAAACAATATTACTAGTAGATATGCAAAAAAGACAAGCTTTGGAGAGAATGTAACCGATTAAAAAAAGGAACTTTAGAATCGTAAGTACCTCTTCGAAGAACTTTCCCAAGCGGAAGACTTGAACGATGATCTTGTGGATGAAACCCTAATCACAAAAGAGACAAATAAAACCCAATTATTCTTAAATTCATAAACCAAATATAAAAGAAAGAACAGTATCTACTTGAAAAAAGAACAATCTTTACCTGAGATTTCTGAAACCTTATATTAACAAAAGTCGTGAAGAATCAAAACATTGGTGCGGCAGTAAAAACAGAAGGAGGATGATTATGAAACCCTAATCAGAGAAATAAAACGATAGAATCGAAGATTGGGAAAAAATTTAAACCTGTGACCATCGTTTCACCAGAAACCCTAATTTGGTAATCGTTGAGAAAAGTGTTTAAGCTGTGCCTTTGTCTCTGTGTATATAGACACATCTGATTGCTAAAAACTGCGTCGTAGCGGCACAGAAAAAAAGAAAATATTGAGATGACAGCTGTGATTAGGCATGACCACAATTGAACCGTAACCATATTTCGGACAGTAACCGGACCGTTTTTAACCGTAACCGTATAAAACGGTTAAAAAACGTAACCGTAATCGTAACCGTAAAATCATATTGGTTAAGGTTACAAAAATTATTAACCGTAACCGCTAATTAACTGTAACCGTATGAAAACCGTCGGTTAACCGCATAATTAAACCGTCAAATTATAACCGTAACCGTTTTCCAAATATAATAAACTGTACAAATAATTACTTATGTTAATTAATATGTTATATAAACATTACGTATAAGAAATATTTATCGGCCAAATTTAAAAATATTAATTTTAAATATTTAAAATTTTTGCTAAATCCAAATATTTAAAATATTTAGGAAGAAAACTGTATTAATTAAACATAGTTTTAGAAAATATAGAGTTTTCTTAATGTTAACAGTTTCTAATTTAAAAAAAATAAATGAGATATATTTCCTTCATTTAAAAAAAAAACTAAAAAAGTGAAACTAATGAAAGTAAGTTACTGAAAAAATTACAAAATAGAAGTGAGTGGCTTCATGCTTGTGGATGAAAATATCAAAATATCACAGATTATGTAGATCGTGTTTGTGTAAATGTGTTTGACTCTCTTTGTAAAACTGGGACACAATTTAAATTATTTTGTTAAATTCATTATGCTAAAAATTAAATAAATTAAATATTATTATTTACTAGTAAATAATTGACCGAATGATAGGGAAGTGTTAGTCAACGTGTTAGACTGTTAGGCTGTTAGCGTGAGCTGTGGAAAAGTAGCTGTTCCATTCATTTAGTAACAAAATTCTCGATAAATAAATATTGTTCGAAACAAAGAGTCAGATACTACTTCTCTTTTATTCCATTATCCAACGTGAACGTGTTCATTTTTTCACAGTCTTGAGCTCTTTTGTTATTTGAGAATGTCTTCCAACTCATTTCATTTCGACAGTCAAGGAGAAGATGTCCACAACTCATTACCAACCATGAATACTCAAGAGAGTGCAACTCAAGAACAAGCTAGCAGAAATTTGGAAAAGCAACGTTTGAATGGTTCCGATATTTTTAAGGTACACTTTCGAAAACAAAAATTTGATGGAGAAATGAAAGCTTGCTGTAATTATTGCAACAAAAGGTTTTCTTGGAGGTTGGGTTCAGGATATGGATCATATAGGTATCATTTGCAACATATTCATCCTGAAAAACTTGGTGTAGAAACTAACTCTAATAATGCTTCTTCTAGTCTTTCATCTTTTCGTTATTCAGATAAAAAAAATCGACAAGAATTAGCAAAGATGGTTGCGGTTGATCATCTTTCATTTAGCTTTGGTGAAAAATTGGGTTTTAATAATTATTGCATAAATGCTTTAAATCCTCAAACTACTCTTACTCGTACTCTAAAATCACTTTATCGAAAAACAAAAATAGATTTAGAAAAATTGTTTTCTAATGTTCATAATAAAGTTTCAGTATGTTGTGATATTTGGAGTGATCATTGGCAGATACATTATTATATGGGCATTACTTGTCATTGGGTTGATAATAACTGGATTATTCAAAAGAGAATTATTGCTTTTAGGGTTTTCGATGAAAGGCATACAGCTAATAACATATTTAAATTAATAAAAATAATCTTAGAAGAATATAGTTTAACAAAGAAAATATTTTCTATTTCATTTGATAATGCATCTGCTAATGCTGCCTCTGTTTCTGAATTAGTAAATAATTGTAGTCCTATTTTAGGTGGAAAATATTTTCATATCGATGTATTTGTCATGTTTTAAATTTATGCATTCAAGATGGTTTATTAGTTTCTCAAAATAATCTTCTTTCACCAATTAAAAAAGCTTTAAATTATTTATGGGGGCGTCCAAAGTTAATGAAACGATGGTTCGAGTTTTGTAAAATGCATAATGTATCTCCTAAAAGGTTTTCTCGAGATGTTCCCACTCGCTGAAATTCAACATATGATATGCTTGCTGGTTCTATTGGTTACAAAGATTTATTGTGTATTTTTATTCAACAAAACTGTAGCTCTTTAACTTTGTGGTCAACTCATTGGGATGAATGTAGTGCTCTTCTGAAATTATTAAAATGTTTCAATGATGCAACATATATATTGTCTGGTGTTTATTATCCGGCTAGTCATTTACTTGTGTATGAATGCGTTAATATTGCTGATGTGATGCATGAACATGAAAATAATATTGTGTTGTCATCATGCATTGAAACTATGAGAGATAAGTGGATAAAATACTACAAAGAAATTCCACCTCTTAATTTGCTTGCATCAATTTTGGATCCTAGAACTAAAGTAGATGGTTTATCTGATTATCTCACCACATATTATAATTTATTGCATTTGTCTGACAGTGTTAGTGTTTCGAGCATTATTTCAAATACAAAAAGAGACATAGAAAATTTATATGATGAATATTATAGAGTTTATAAGAATATGACACCAGATGTTGTTGAATCATCTCTTCAAAATGATACGTCATCAACTTCTAAGGTGAGTCTTGCAGAAAGGATGCGACGAGAAAAAAGGCAACGACCATCACAAGGTAACAATTCTGAACTTGAAAAATATCTTTTCACTAATTTTGAGTTTAGTGATGAAGATACAGGTAATGACTTTCAAGTCGTTCAGTGGTGGAAGTGTCATCAATCTCTCTTTCCAATTCTAGCCATGATCACAAGAGATGTTTTTTCTTCACCAGTTTCTACAACATCTGTCGAACGTGCTTTTAGCATGGGAGGTCAAATTTTAGATGAAACTCGTTCAAGAATGACTCCAGATTCTCTTGAAGCTCAAACGTGTCTTGATGATTGGACTAGAGCCGTGTATAGACAACAAGAATACATGCGAGACAACGAAGAAGAGTTAGAAGACATTGATAGTGATGTATCTTCAATCCGATCAGAAGATACTGACTAATATTTTTTATTTTTACATGATTGTAATCAGCATAATAAATATGCTTGCATGTATGTTTTTACGTATTCGTTTTTTTTTACGTACTCATGTTCTTTACAGAAATACAATAATAAATAGTTATCTCATTCCAAATTTCCAACTGTGACTTAAATAATTTAATGTGTCCATCCACTCCACTAGGACTACTACCCTTAAAATAACCGCCTTTTTCTGTTAATCAACTCATTCTTAGTTTATATATTTAGTATATTTTTTATAATCACATTAAAAAATTTAACCGTATCATAATAATTAGAAACCGTAACCGTATATAACCGTAACCGTTTAACTGCAACCATACTTAACCGTAACCATTTTAACCGTATATAAAATTACTAACCGTAACCGTATACAAAATTTCTAACCGTAACCGATGGTTAAGCAACCTTAACCGTAATAACCGTAACCGTGGTCATGCCTAGCTGTGATGGCAATTTAGGAGCGTGTGCGTCAAAACTGCGTCGTTTTTATAGAATTATAACGGTTAGAAAGACAGCTGGCATTTTGTCCATCAAAACTATTTCGTTTTATATAAACGGTCCCTTGCGTCAAACGAGCTCCGGTGGCGGTGGATGCGCTTGATCCAGGCCCAAATGAATTTTAGGCCCAATAGTTTGTTGTCGCCCATATAGTTTATTTAATTTTCCCCAAAAAAAATAAATCGCGAGTTTTCCCTTTCTCTGTCCGAACGAACGACGTCGAGTGCTAGATTGTTCGACGGCGATGGGAGCTGGGAGAGAAGTCAGCGTATCGCTAGATGGAGTCAGAGACAAAAAAACTTGATGCAGCTCAAGAAACTCAACACGGTTCTCTTCCCTGTTCGCTACAGCGACAAGTACTACGCTGATGCAATCGCTTCCGGCGAATTCACCAAGCCTGGTTCGTCTTCCTTTTTTTCTATTACAATTTCATGGGAATGTGCCGGAAGCGATTGTACCTGAAAGTTAGTTGCTTTTGGGGGGGGGGGGGGTTATGATGAACTGTTCTGTGATTAGGCTTGGTAGACTCTCTATAAAGGAAGTATCTATTGCAATCGTGCTTTGCTTTGGTTGTCTGATTAGTCCCGTTCACAGGTCATTTTAAAAGTTTGATTATGGTTTGTCTTCTTGTTTGTTCTGTTCCGCGAAATTTCTTGACTGAGCCGTGTTTTATTTAGGTTCAGAACTAGTGTCTGATATCAGAAAGAAGATGATTTTGTTTGAAATATTGGTATAAGATTTCTTTCTAATGCTTGAATCCACGAGTTTAGTTGCTTTCTATTGTCTGTTGTTACTTATTTATGTTTGCACTTTGTGATTGATGACATAGATGTGGATAAAGTATCATTTTGATCATTGTTTCTAACGTGTTTGACTATATGGACACTGCATTATTTGTTTAACTAAGCAAAGCTTTTTGTATATTAAGCATTTGTACCTAGTAATCCATTATTGCTGATAGACTTATTCACTTAATTTTCTTCGTGTTCCTTTGTGTGAAATGCTTGGTTGGAACATCTTTTTGCGGTAACCAGTTTCTTAAATGTACAATAAGATGCGATTATGAAAGTTTAAAGACTGTAGACAACATCTTAACTTTGGCAGTAACTATTTCATTGCTGTTGCCTGGATAGTTATGTTCTTGGTGTTACGTTTATTTTCTCCAATTTGTGAGAAAAGGAAAGTTCTTCATGTTCTAATAATGGATTTACTCTCTCTCTCTCAACATATTACAGTGACATATGTGTTGGAGCTATCGCCTGTCGGCTGGAGAAGAAAGAAAGTGGGGGCATGCGAATTTATATAATGGCGCTTGGTGTTCTTGCACCATACCGTGGGATTGGCATTGGGAAGTCGTAAATCTGCTATCCGAAACCAACTTGAATCTTGATACTGACAAAACATGAATAATGTAGAAAACTGTTTCGTAATTCTATTGTTCCTTACGTTCTAACACATGAGGCTAGCTGTAGTATGTTTATTCTGTAGTTCTCTAATTAGGGATTCGAACCACCAAGAAATAGTCCTGAGGGTTTTATGCAATGACTTCCTCGTATATCAAGATTTAAGATTGAATTCCCCTGCTTTAAAAAAGGGGAAACTCTGTCTATAACTTGTGTATCTTGTTTTCTTTGTCTTTTGCAGGTTCAAAGCTATTGAATCATGTTCTTGACATGTGCTCCAAGCAAAACATGTGTGAGATATACTTGCACGTGCAGACAAACAATGAAGACGCGATTAAGTTCTACAAGAAGTTCGGGTTTGATATCACAGATACCATACAGAACTATTACATCAACATTGAACCAAGTGATTGCTACGTTGTCAGCAAGTCCCTCGCTCAGTCTGAAGCCAACAAATGATGAAAAATACCCAACTCGGGGAAGCCATTCCTCCCCCAGTTTCTTTGGTTTTTCAATTCAAGATCTATTAATGTTATGATGATCCGTCGGTTTCCGAGTTTTGCTTGTTTTCTTGACCTTAAAGTTTCTTATTGATTCTAAATTTTATAGATTCATGGTTATATATACTTGCTGGTTTTGGACCTTTTTTGGTTGGGGAAGTTTTAACTTTGCAATTCAAAGCTTTATATACTCGTACACTTGCCACTCCAGGGGTTCGAAATTGAGATTCCATATCTGAAATGTTGTTTTATCAATTTGAGTAAGGATGCAAGATTCTTGTTATGAGTGTTAAATATTCAAGAAAATAATGAACTGTTGAAGAAATGACTTTGGCTTGCGTGCCGTTAATTTACAGTGAATACAGAGAGCTGTGTACTTCTAGATTCTAAAAACGACACGATTGTCTAAGAATCTCCGTTCATCCGATTGATTCCGCCTCTGCAATTGAGCTCCGGTTCCTCGAGTCGCTCTTTTTTACTCACTCGATCCAATTGACCAATGCGGCGTTCTCGTTTTGCTGCCCAAGTTTTCTCCGACGCCTCCACTATTTCTGTTCCAATCTTCGCCACCATGTCTACTCGTGCTCCTGTAAATTTCCTCAGCCATGCTCTAATTGTATCACTCTCGCTGTGTTGCTTCGCTTAATGGAAGATTAATTGTTTTTCTTACGGAGCAGTACAGAGGTGGTCGAGGACGAGGCCGAGGTGGGAGAAGTGTCTCCGATCGGCCGTACAACAACGACGCAGGAAGAAGAGATCAGTTCGTTACTGAAGACTCGCATTTTCAGTCAGTTCATGACGCCAATCTCCGATTCCGACATGGTGAACCTTACCGACAACATCAGCCTCCGTTAGGTCAGCGGCAGCAACCACCGTTCAATCATAATTACGGATTTCGACCTCCGCCGCCGTCTCGGGGTCAGTGGCGACAATTCCGTCAACCTAATCATCCCCCATCCAATCAAAGCTATACGGCTTGCCCTCCCCCTCCGTTCTATCAAAACATATGTCTCGGCCGCCTCCGCACGGAGCTTCCGTTAACGGCCACGGTCAAAACCTTCAGATTACCGTGAATGGGAACATGCTAAAACGCCGCTGCCTCCTGGCTCCGGTAAGTTTTGCTAAAAATTTGATCATCTCATTCAACTTCACGCCAATTTCTATTTTTTTTTCGTAATTTGATTTACTTTTTTTTTGTTTTTGTGTTCAGAGAAGTTTGTTGTTCTCTCGTATAACATCTTGGCGGATTACCTTGCAAATTATCACTGAAGAAGTCTTTACTTTCACATACAGAGGAATATGTTGAGTTGGGGATGTAGAAAGAGCAAATTAGTGTTCGAGCTTGGCCTATGGTCTGCAGATATAATGTGCCTTCAGGTTATTGTTTCTGCTATATCTTCTTGTAATTGTTTGTATGAAGGACTAAGAAGACAAAGCTCTGTTGCGTTTTCATCATATGCACAGTGATCTAATGTTTTTTGCATATGTCAGGATGTTGATAAATTTCAGGACTTAGAGGAGGAGATGAAGCCCCGGGGATATAGTGGCATTTGGAAGGTACGTATATGTTCTAAATTTGTTGAAAAAACAGTCAGGGTTTATCTATCTTTCTTATGAGTCAGCATCACCTGCATTGTTTAGTGTTGTTTAAAGATGGTGGTTTTAGGTTTGTATTCTCTACTAACTCTCTTGGAGTAAAAAAGATTATATGGTATGTATCAAAGCTTCTAAGAACTAGGCTTCAATTGTGGGGCTAACTCTTTCGTAAAAAAATGTAGATGCGGACTGGTAATGCTGTTGACGGCTGTGCAATATTTTGGCGATCAAATAGGCACTACAACAAATATGTTCATTCTTATCACGAGAAAAACGCTATCATAGGCCTATGATAGCGTTTTCATTGACGCTGTTTTAGGGTACTGTTATTATATGTACCCCACATACAATAGCGTGAGATAAGTATGCTATGTTATATTTTTATAACATGGCTCTAAAAAACGGCTGTATTATCACATTAAAAATTTTAAAATAATTTATACAATATTTGATTTTTCGTGCTATGTTATACATCTCTAATATAGCTGTCGCGAAATGCTGTTTCATCTTTAATAATTACTCAAATTATGTGCTATGTTATGTTCTTATATCATAACGTTTTTTTAAAAGCTACGATAGATGATTAAAACATAGCATTATTCAAATGTCACATATTCTATTACCTGTACTTTTACAGCATTTTCTGATATGTGATTATAGAATCATTGATTAAACATAAGTTCAGATTCAAAATACATAAGAAAAGTCTTAAGAACAAAATAAACCATCAGGTACATTACACAATAAAACCATCGGTTTAAGACTTAATGACCTAAGTGCATCTGCTAAAATTTCAATTTCATCTGATGGCCTCCAAACTTTTACATTGCTCACCTTCACAATATCTATCCACACTTTAACTGCATTAGAACCCAAGGGAGTGTGGTGAACCTTATGTGTTGGCTTATTTGTTGCCCATCGTCCTTCAGCCACAACCATATTCTTTCCAGTTAAATCCATCAACTTGCACTTCTTATACTCCTTGGAAATAACTTTATTAATGCGCTGCCATGTTTACAATATAAACCATCAGTCATTATAATTAACGAAAACAACTTCATAATATATGAAAACACTTACTAGAGACTTCCAGAGAGGAGACTATGATGGTAAATTATTCTTTACTGGAGACCTTGGACATGTTGCATCATCAATAGGAGATTCAGAGCCAGATGCAGACTTAGAAGACATAGCTGCAGATTTAGACACTGATGCAGCCTTTGAAGTTGTTGCTGAAGTTTTGGACTCTGCTTCATACTTCGAAGTTGTGTCTACAGACTTGGCCTTTGATGCAGACCTAGAAGCTTCTGGTATATCAGTTGGAGATGAGGTATTTTCAAAATCAACTCTACTCAGGGGCCAGGATACCAAAGCCATCAAACAGTCCTCAAGATATGACATTTCAGTTGTAGGTCTCCATAGTGATATATCAGGCTGCTTTACTGAATCCACAAATACTTTAACTGCTTTTGGTCCAAGAGGAAGTCCATTAACCAATGCACTTGGTTCTTGTGTCTTCCAATGCCCCTCAGCAATAATTACTTCACGCTTAGACAAATCCAATAGTTTACATTTGTTTGCTTGTAGACCCTGTCAAACACAATCAGTAAACAAATCCAGCATGAATAATTATCATGATACACAGGGGCAATACATTGCTAACACATTTATATAAATTAAAAATACCATAGGGGCAATGTCTTCAATTTGGATGTCTTTGTCTAGAAGTTTACACTTATCAGCTGGCCATGCGATTATATGTCCAACAGCTTCGTTCATATTACAGATCTTGTGTGCAGGTCTCCATAGAAATGCATCTGGTTTATATGCAGCTTCAACTAACACTTTGAGATCCATAGGGCCTAGGCGACAGTCATTTACTATGTCATCGGGATCAGAAGAAAGAATACGACCCTCACCAACATTTTCATCAGTCGTCTCAGTCCAATCAAGAAATACACACTTAGGATGTCCTCTTCTATTTACACTCTGCAAAAATTTTATGAGAAAATAAGAGTTATAAACGTAAATAAGAAGAATCACTTAGCTGATATTTGATTTTAATTAAGAATCTTTTACTCTTGCAGCTGAGTTTTCACCCATTTCAGCTTAAAACAAAGAATGAAATTAGTAGGAAGAAGAAGAAATACATGCCCTCGATTTGAGCTTCTCAAGGACGGCGAAATTGGGGCTTTTATTGATTGATAGAGATTTCAGTAAGAATTTGGAAGAAGAAATCGAGCTGAGTTGCTTTCACGAGAGAGAGTATTGGCGGACTAAGTCATTTTCTTTTGCAAAGTATGAGTCTGTTCAGTGACTTAGGCGCTAAAGTGAAATAATATTTCGCTAAGTATTGGAGAACTAAGTCATTTTCTTTTGCCGCTATAGAGTTTTTCTATGATAGCGCTTTGTATGTGCTATTATCAAGTAACCAAAAATAAAAAACATCTTTCATAGCAGTAAAGACAAATGAGCTATCCTCGTCTGCTATCAATGTGGGTATTTGTTGTAGTGAGGTTTGATTCCCTTTCTCTTCCTTGTGTTGTTCAGTTTGGAATCTTGTTTGGGATCTCATTTTTATCATATTAGATCCAAGTTGGTTCATGAGGAAAGCATCCAGTTCAAATAACTTGGTCTTCGGGATAATGTTGCCCAAATTTGTGTGCTTGAGGTAATATAAATACCTTATGGGGATAGTGACTTACATACATTTGCCACTTTACCCTAAATCAAATTCGGTTCTGTGTAGACACTGTTGATTTCACGTACAAAAGAAAATGAGACCCCTCCACCTGAAAGATAACGGAAAAAATATCTATAAATGTTACTACCATATCATTTAATGGATGGATAATTGACATTCACTAGGAAGCGGCTGATTTTCTTCAGTTACAGGCTATACTTTGTGGGTAGGTTGAAGTGAATTGCCATTTCTTTTTGCAGCTCTGCTGGTTCCCACCGAGTTGTCATTTGTAACACTCACATGCTTTTTAATCCTAAAAGAGGAGACTTTAAACTTGGTCAGGTACTTTCCTTTAGTGCCATATTCTAGTTTGTAGAAATCTTTTGCCAAACGACAGTTTTACTCTTTGATTTAACTCTATCTATACACATGAACATGTAAAAGTGTTAGTTGTCTTCGATAAAACTTTTGAAGCAAAACACTTCGCCTCCTTCTTAACTTGGTTTGTTTAACTGTTTCCATTTATCATCTATATATTTATCTCTGTTACGTAGGTCAGGACACCCTTAGATAAAGCTCAAACTGTTTCAAAGCTCTGGGATGATGCGCCTGTTGTTCTTTGTGGGGATTTCAATTGTACATTAAAGGTAGGACACTCTTACCTTAACCAGTTGGTATACTCAAAATAACTTGTTTTGTGACATGGTCTTAACATTCTTCCACCTGGTTGTAGAGTCATTTGTACAACTTTATTTCAGACTGGAAGGTAAAGCTTCATTGTTAGGCAAATCCTTCATCTATTTCGTAACATTATATATATGGTTCACATTGTATCTTGTGCTGCTCTCTACAGTTGGATTTGTCTGGTTTGGCTAGAGACAAAGCTTCAGGGCAAGGTTCTGGTGAGTTTCGTCCACCAAGGCCAAAAAATTATATGACGAGGTAGAGCAAGAACTCACTAAGTTCTTCGACATCATTATGTATTTGGTTTTTCAACTTAACACCTCCATGTTTACTCTAGAATCTTTGGGTTCTACTCTGCTTTTGCAATTGCCAACATGGTTGATAAGTCTCCCTAATTTTCCAGGTTTCAGTCCGCCAATAAATCTCCAGAAGATCAAGATCAACCATCAGATTCAATCACAAATGCTCATATGGAGAATAACTTCAACATAGATGTTGGAAAGGCCCCCTCCAAAAAGACATTTGATCTTCCATGTGGTGATACAATTCTTGCTGGTCACAAAGCCACCTCCAGCTCAGACCAAGTATTACCATGCGTGAATATGGCCTCAGATTGTAATTTTTGAATAGAAAACAGAAAACCTGATGTCTCCGGGAATCTCTCGATGTTTTAAGATCTTTCTTCAGTAACCATATCAGATACAGAACCTCAACATGCTTCCAGTGCTAGAAAAGATTTGAATACAGATCATTCGGTAAGTTCTGGTTTATCAGAAACAGAGCATTCTCCTGAGGAAATATGTTCTAGTGATCAAGATATTTCTTCTAGTTTCTCCACCAAGGTTGACACTACTTTGGCTGAGGTGAAACTAGATGGCTTAACATTGTACTAAACAGTAGTATGGGCGCAAGATGAAGAAAGTTTAGGTGAAGATGGGGAAACCTTTTTGGCTAAGCTACATGATTATAATGAAGACTTGGGTCAAAAATGGAAACTTGTAAATGAACTTCCACTTAAATAGGGGTTTGAAGCTCTTAATAGTGACAAAATCACTTATACTCCATCCTCTTGGATTCCAATGGAGATAGCAATTGCAACAGGTGACCCAGAGAGAACAACGGTTGAACATGCTCTGGAGCTGAAGAGCACTTACTCAGAAGTGGATGTATTGTAATATATTTCCTACAGTTTTGTCCTATTATCTTCTGTTCCTTGAGAAATTATATACATAGGAAGCTGTTGAAATTTGTGGTTAGGGCCAAGCAAACACAAGGGATGAAAACAGAGAACCTGTAGTGACCAGTTATCACAGATGTTTTATGGGGACAGTTGACTACATATGTGATATGAGCCGACTTTGATCTAGTGATTGGAGCCGTGATTGAAACTAGAACAAGAGATTAAAGCTAAACCTTCCCTTTAATCCAAGTCTCTTTCTAGAGAATTAGGTTAATTGTTGGAGGCTTTAAATTCTCATTAGCATAAGAGAGTTCTTATATAGAACCTTACACCGACCTATCTCTCTATCTGGCTATTAAAAGTAATTTATATAAAACCTTAAATCTAATTAAAAAGAAATAATACCATAATTCTAATAATCATATCAAAACCTAATAATCATATCATTATTCCCCTCTTCCACTTGAAGCTTGTCCTCAAGCTTCATTTCATGGCATGTCCTCCTCTTCAATTGGTTCGTCGTCTTGATTAGCACCATCATTGACTATAGTGATCTGAAAAAGGACTGGTTTGCAAACATGCCCTCGGGTGAAGAATTCATCACAGTTGAAGCAAAGACCTTTTGCTCGTCGCTCTTCCATTTATGCGGTGGTCAATTTCTTCAAAAATAGTTGTTGAGGAGCTGGTTTCTCTTCTGTTTGTCGGGGAAACTGAGCTTCCTTGTCTTTCCCACCCTTGGAGCTCTCACGATTTCATGTCCTAGGGAACAAGATCGAGTGTTGAGCTGTTGGTGCCAAATGTCCTCCAAACGTCTGTGTCCGCTTGTCATTATCAATCTTGTATTCATTATCTCGGTCATATTCCATTGCTTCAAATATTGTCTTTGGCCTCAAATACTCAACTTCTTTTCTCAAAGAATCAGTTAAACCCACACAGAACTGCCATAACTGCTTATCACCTGATAGCTTCGTTTGCCTTACCAAACATTCCTCAAACTGCTCACAATACTCATCTACTGTTCTTGTGTATCGTAGGTTACTTAGCTCACCCATAGGATTTACTGCATCTGCTCTGCCAAATCAACTTTTGCAGATTTTCTTAAACTCTCTCCAACCCAGTCGATGTGTAACTAACCTTCGCAAATTGATATACCAATGATGTGCCTTATCCGTCAACACAAAGGTTGCTTGACGCACTTTCGCATCATCGTTGTATATACCTTGATCTTCAAAATAGTCTTCACACTTCTGCAGCCACTCAACATCATTCGTTGATCCATCATAAACCGTTAGACGGTGGAACTAAGATTCTCTCAGCCTCCCTTCCTCCACTCTCTCTTACTTCAACTCCATTTTTCCAAAGAGCCCCCTTGTGTTCCCTAAAGTCCCCCGTCATGTGAGTTGATCGCTCCTCTTATGGAAGTTCCCCAATGGGTCTCACCGACCATTCTCCTCTGCTTCCACTCCATGTTCTCTTCCCATAGAGCATTGTGCCCAAGGTACACTGGAGGAAGTGCCTTTACCCTATCCTCCTTCTCCTCTGCTTCCACTCCATGTTCTCTTCCCATAGAGCATTGTGCCCAAGGTACACTGGAGGAAGTGCCTTTACCCTATCCTCCGTTGGTGTTGATATTTTTTCCTGCTTTAGAAACCAATGATGTGTCTTTTTCAACCTCCTCTGCTTCCACTCCCACCACTGAGGCCAAAAAACGAATTTTCCCTAAGACCTCTTATCGATTTTCATAGCTTCCCTGATATGGGTTTGCTCTTCACGAACCTCTACCATCCTTGACTTATTCTGCTCTCGCTCCTCCTGCTGGTCCGCTTTTATGGACTCAAGGGCGGTTTGGTGTGAGTTTGAAGTCTGGCAGAGTTCACCCAGGTCAGCTTGCATACGTTCGAACGATCTGTTCAGGTCTCCAAGTGTCTTCATAACTTGCTCAAACTGTGATGTAGTCATCGCCCCTTCTCCCATTGAACCGACATGCTCTGATACCACCAAGATGATATGAGCCGACTTGGATCTTGTGATTGGAGCTGTGATTGAAACTAGAACAAGAGATTAAAGCTAAACCTTCCCTTTAACCCAAGTATCTTTCTAGAGAATTAGGTTAATTGTTGGAGGCTTTAAATTCTCATTAGCATAAGAGGGTTCTTATATAGAACCTTACACCGACCTATCTCTCTATCTCTCTATTAAAAGTAAATTATATAAAACCTTAAATCTAATTAAAAAGAAATAATACCATAATTATAATAATCATATCAAATCCTAATAATCATATCATATGGTATTAACATTAGAAGCAAAACCATTTGTGATAAAAATTACTTCATTATTGTGGATTATGCACGTTTTGACATATTCTCATGTTTGATTTCTGGTTTGGGTTAGGCGGTCGGAAGGTCTTCAAACAGTGCGTGTGCTTGCTCCAATACCAAAGCAAGCAATGCAGTGGACACCAGGCTTCCCAACTCCAGTAAACTCCCATGATATTATTGTTTCTTTTATAGCCTAGCTTTTTAACTGAATTAACTACAAAACTTTTTCATTTTTGTATTTCCTGGTTTGTTACAGAAATGGGAAGCGATCTCATTGCACTGGTTTCAGAGTTGGCCTTTTGCAGCAGCAAAACTCTGCCCAAAAGCTGATGATAAACAGGTGGGTGACTGCATTAGAAATCTAAGAAAGTGTAAGGAGATAAGATGTTGGAGCTCTTGGGTTCAAGCACACCCTCGTTGCAATGTTGGTGATCTTAACGTCAACAATAGCTTAAATTATATCCCAGCAAAACATCTAAGAGTAAACTTTTTACAGAATCTCATAGGCTCCAGTTTTGTTTTTCTCTTTATCATAGTTTACAGTGACAAATTATATTTGAGTTTTGTTTTGGGCAGACTCTCGATTTCAAAAAATCTGCAATACAATAAAGGTTTAACCGTTTAATGCATGCTTCTTCATTTTAAATGTCTTCAGTGTTTACACCCAACTTTCAATTTCAGTCTAGACTGATTCTTTCTGTTATTACATATGAACACCTAGCATTATCAATGTCCTTGTGTCCAATATAAGGACATCTCACATTAGTACTTAGTCGCTGCAATAATATTCAGCACATCCAAAACTTGTTGCATCAATGGTCGTTTCTTCTTGTCCCGCTTGGTGCAACTTTGGATGAGTATGCCCATCAGTTTTGCCGCTTTCATAGGATAATCGATTCCAAGCCGGGTATCGATTATTTCGCCAATCTTATAATTTTCAGACAAGAAAGATCCAGTCCGAGCACCTGCGCTATGATTCTTCAAATTTGTTAGTCTGTCTACTGAACCAGCTAAAAGCTCAAGCAAGATCACGCCAAATATGTAAACATCAGTCTCCATTCCCACATAACCTACATACATATTACACAGTTGTCTTAACATTAAACAATGAAAGATTAATCAGGATTTGTAAAACAAAACTTAAAGATTTTGGTGTACCTGACATGAACCATTCATGAGGTATGTATTCAACTCTACCCACAACCACAAATCTCTCATATGTCAAACGTTGATTTTTTTAGTCAAGATAAAACAATTTTGCATTGTATTGCTGATGAAATCCAAACCTGGATATTAGTTGCTAAGATCACAAAACAAACAGAGAAGAAGAATGGAAATAAAGTCATTACCTCGTCAAGCATATTATTATGCGGTCTAAATTATAAATGTAGCAGGCTGTTCTTGATCGAGTGGAGAAAAGCAAGACCTTGAGCTGTTCCAATGGCAATCTTAACCCGTATTTCCCATGGCAATGCCTCTTCCTCTGTTGAGAGAGTAACACTGAAACTGAATGTATAGCAAAATTATCTTATACCGATTTATAGAAGGGACACATTAATTAGAAGAGATCGATCTTAACTTCCGAAGATGTGATGATCTAAACGTCCTTTGTGCAAGTATTCTAAAACCAAGAGTGAACTTTTTTTGTTATCTTCACAACAGTAACCCAAAATTTTGACGAAGTTTAGATGAGGATATTTTTCTACAGACTTCACTTCTTCCTGTAGCTCATAGTTTTTTTTTGCCCATCAATTAGTACACAACACATAAAGACAATTAAATATATATATATATATATATATATATAGTTGAATGAAAAGAGAACAGACTTTGCTTACCATCCACTCTTGTAGAGCCTCTGAACTACTATGAAGACATTCAATGACAGAAACAGGGGTACCTGTTTTAGTTCTTGATGGTGACAATGTGGTGTCATCAATGTAGTCCTTGTAGAATGCTCAAAGACAGTGATTCTCGCAATTTCGACCATGTCTTGTCTGAATTTCTCCATTGCTTTCATCCATTCCGAGAAGCTGAAGACTCTCATATTCTCGTTTTACGCCTCCACTTTTACATATACATAGATAAGAACATGAGGTGGAAGCAACTATTCTAGATCCATTATGAGTTTGACAATAAGAGTAAGACTTGATTCAGTCTATTGAGAAGTTTTCAAACTGTCAGAAGTTTCCCTTAAAGTGATCATATTGCTAGAAGCAATATTTTACAGTTCGTGGAAAAAAGTTTTGTAGACTTTTGACACCTTTGAGGAGCAAATGGTGAGAGTTTATCTCTATGAGAGTGTTGATCATTGTTGTTGATCTTAGAGATCTCATAATAGGTTGAAAATAGAGCGGGAACAAGGTAAGAGAAGATCTTAAAGTTATGTAAATCCGAGATTGAACACTGACTAGAATTGTGTTCAAGAAATATTTTCAAGAAAGTTTGAGGATGTAGGCATTTGTTGAACCTCGTTAAAAGAAAAATTATATGTGTCTCTTGTCTCTTCAGCACTTACAAGCGGTTCTTGTTAAAATAAAGGTACAAGAACAAGTCCAAATATGTTGATGATGAAAATGTTATCTAATCTCGAGTAAAGATTTCACATACCAAGGAATATATGGAGAAGTTATTGATGAAATATTACTCATGAAAGATGGAGAAATCAGATTGTATAAGATCAAATATTTCATGAAATTTCTCGTGGTTACAGATTTGATATCTGATGGAAGAGATGTTATCTCAAGATGCTTACATCATATTACATAGAAAAATGGTCTTGTGGTACCATACTAAGAAGAAGAGTTGAAAGAGAAAGTTTTACAAGGAGAGTATAATAACTCCAATGTATAAGATGATTGTTTGGAAGATTATATGTAATAAAAGAAGATTTTCTATATGAAAGGGGTTCAAATGACTTGAAGTTCAATGACCCAGGAGAATATATGATGATCATATGAGTTTGTACCTGAAAGCGCTATTTATAACAGTTCAGAAAATTGATACATATGATCATAAGCGTGGTTTTACTCTTTTTCCCTTATCATGGTTTTTATCCCATTCGGTTTTTCCACGAAAGGTTTTTAACGAGACAACAAAAGAACACGCGAAAGATAAACACCTAAAGAAGAATATTATGATTCCAATGGTGAAAGACTATCATCTTCAAAGTCTTTGAAATTCATTGATGAGATTATGAGAAACAAAAATAATGATAAAGATGAGTCACTTGCGAGACCCATGACCAATAGAAGAATGGCGATACACGTATATTACAGATTCGTTCAAGTGAAGATTTGGCGAACCATTTACCAAGGCGTTTCCAACCACTATTTCCAACAAGCTACATCATCATATTGGCTTGGTCATCTCGAAGATTTCAAGTGATGTACTCAAGAGGGAGAATAAAAGCGCGCTGCACTCTTTTCCTTTAACAATGGTTTTTCCACTTGGTTTTCCTGGGAAGGTTTTTAATGAGGCAGCATCTCATATGCGCATTTGGGACTACATTTTTATAATGGTCATCCAAGGGAGGCTGTTATGAATCTATACTAATAATTGGGAAGCAAACTTTGGGATAAAAAAACAATAAAACAAGTATGCCATACAATGCCCCAACGCCCAAAAAAAGAAAGAACAAAGAAAAAACTATATCGAGAGCAAAGAGGTAATCATATCATAACAAAACTCGCGGATCTATGTGTATGGGGATTACCCAGTTCGGATCTTGGATATATTACATGAGTATCCAAACAGTGTTTTCTTACCAAACCTATAAGCAAATCCAGACGACATCATAATAAGTACATACCAAATCTATCTGTTGGACATTAAAACTGCACAAAATCAGTTATTCCATTAATCATATAATCCCGAAATTACCTCCATATAACATCTCAAACCTCAAATAACCATATCTAATAACATATTCATCAAATTCATAATTAACCTTCTTAAAATAAAGCAAACTATCTTGACGCCATATCTAAATAATTCAAATCGCAATATTAGTTTCTAAAATCTAATTCCATATATTTTCAAAATCACACATGCAATATAGAAACTACCCGAAACTACCTCCATCATATCTATAATTTAGCTTGGTCAACAAGATTATCTCTAATCTCACTTTAAACCCTATCGTCTCCTCTTAGCTCTATAAATACTGCTCATCACCGTAGCTCATAACACCAACACCAAGAAACATAATATTACTTAAAAATCAAGACTCTTATCTAATAGATTTTCAATTGGCTACAACTACAGCAAAGAGGAAACACATTCAATACTTCCAAGTTCCACTCCTCTTAGTCATAATAATCAGTCTAATGGATTTGTTCTCTTACTTCAAAATTACCAACTTTCTTGCTAGGGATGATGGAAGCTACCTAACACCAGCAAAAATCGAGCACTTATCTTCTGCAAAATAAACACCATATGAAAAGAGTAAGTATTACATCTTCAGGTATTGAGCTATTCCTCGATGTTGTGTTCATGAGCTTATTCAAACACTTTTTCATAATTAACTTACTCTGCTTTTAGTCTATTTAGGTTCACAAACCAAATCTGAGGTTACTTCAATTTTCCATAACAACATTGGAGAAAATAGAAGGTCCTCTGCTTTTGTCCTCAAAGGCAACACCAATATAACGTTAGTTTTATTTTTGAGATCATAAAATACGCATTCATTTATATGTTAAAACATATATATCACCAATTAATTTATCTACTCTTTTTTCATTTGGTAACAATGTTAGAATTCAGCTTCAAGTGTAATCAAACATAAACATCGGCCTATTCTTTACAAGCCAAAAGCTTGCATTTTGCTCTAGGTACGCTTATAACATTTGAGAGACTCCACTTTAATGTCTGAATCTTTAAATTTCCAATGGTCAAGCTAAGTCACAGTTGAACAAAGCAACACTTATAGCAGTACTAGAGATGAAAATACACCTCCTAATTTAAATCATGAACCAGAAAGTTTAGATGAACAAAAGGTTAATGGGGGAAAACAATGTCAGTAGTTTAAGGCAGCACCACATCTTTACAAGCTGAGCTTTCTGAACATGATTTCTATAACTTGATGTCCGTTTATACTGAAGAAAGAATGTACTAAATCAATATCTTAAGAGAGAGTAGAGATGTTTGCCCGAAAGAAAAAAAATGAGAAGACTAACGAGTTAAGTTCCCCTATATTTCCTTTATATTAGTTAGCTTCTCTATTTTGAAAGAAAGTAATATCAAAGAGAAACAATACAATCAGTCGAGCTTTATTTGCAGGCACACAGTTTTTGATAGATAAAACCACTAGATATATAAATAAAACCAGACAAAAAGCATACACAAAGTTACAAAAAACATTTGGAACAAGAACACAAAGTCTAAATTCTCTTTAACACAAGACATGATTCCACAACTACAAAGTCCAACTCCAAGCTACGTAAGCTAAGAGATCAACATAACAAATTCACTAGATGAATTAACAAATTGAGAAGCAAAGATGTAGCAATTACTCAAACTTTGCAATAGAAAAAGAGCTCTATCAACAAAAACAACAAAAACGAAATCAGAGAAAGAGATGTTTACCGTGGAAACAATATACAGGTGTAGGGGGAGGGTTTGGTAGATTCTCAGATTTGCTTCAGACGCAATAGCTGACGTGATGGATGAACGAATAAAGTAAGAGTATTGACGAAACAAGATGGGTAATTACAAATACAGTTGACAAGAGACTAGCCATTGTTCCATAAATGAACCAATTGTAGATCTCCAGAAACAATTCAAAGACACCATCATTAATTGAGTTTCTGTTTTGAAGGATAGTTTCTTAGGAATTTATTGGCTTCACAAAAGCATTTTTGCAAAAAAAAGAAAAATCATAATGATAATGCCTAAAAAGATTGTAAGCAATAACAATCCAACAAATAAGAAGATCCAGTATATTAGAATAACTAATTTACTCAAAAATTATGTCATATTTCACTCAATCATCTCATGAAAAACTGATTCCTAAATCTAACACAACATTCAAAAATAAAGTTAGATGGAAAGGTTATTGCAAGACAATTTACATAGCTTTCCGAAATTGAAGATCTCGAGACCTCTGAATATTATACACTAGCGAGAGGAGGAGAAGACGAAGCGGTGGATGAGAGGAGAGGTAGGTTTCATTGACAAAACGGAACAGATCCGCGGCAAGAAAGGATATTTTAGAGACATCGTCGGTAGGTATGGTGGCGGATTTGAAATGGTGAGGAGTAGTGGAAGAGGTGGAGGAGGATGGAGAATCTGAGTGAAGATCGAGCAAGTAGCATGGGCTCAATATGGGAAAAAGACAAGAAACTGCATGTTATTCACTATGCAAGTAGGACCTTGGATGAAACTCAAGAAAGATATTCAACAACAGAGAAGGAGCTTCATGCAGTGGTATTTGCCTTTGAAAACTTTAGAAGCTACCTAATGGGTTCAAAGGTTATTGTGTACAATGATCATGCTGCTTTGAGGCACATCTACTCAAAAAAAGACACCAAACCAAGGTTGTTAAGGTGGATCCTACTCCTCCAAGAGTTTGACATGGAAATAGTTGATAAGAAGGGTATAGAGAATGGAGTTGCTGATCATCTATCCAGGATGAGGATAGAGGAAGAACTACCAATTGATGACTCAATGTCGGAAGAGAAACTGATGCAACTCGAGGTCACTCGACCGAACACTCGAGTAGACACTCGATCAAGTATGTTTGGACACACGGTCGAGCAGATCCAAATGGAGGAATGGATGACACTAGACAATGAAGATTTGCCATGGTATGCTGATATAGTCAACTACAAAGTCTGTGAAGAAATCCCAGCAGACATGGACCCTTACAAGAAGAAGAAACTGCTCAAGGACATCAATGGTTACTATTGGGATGAACCCTACTTGTACAAAAAGGGAACTGATGGACTGTTTAGGAGGTGCATAGCAGAGAATGAAATTGAAGGAGTGTTGGGACATTGTCATGGTTCTGCTTATGGAGGCCATTTTGCAACTTTCAAGACTGCCCACAAAGTCCTACAAGTTGGTTTGTGGTGGCCTACATTATTCAAGGACACTCACAAGTTCATTACAAAGTGTGATGTTTGCCAAAGAATGGGGAATATAACAAGAAGGAATGAGATGCCCCAAAACCCAGTTATGGAGGTTGAGATATTTGATGTATGGGGAATTGATTTCATGGGACCTTTTAATCCACCTTCAAATGGGAATGTCTACATATTAGTAGCAGTGGACTATGTCTCCAAATGGGTAGAGGCTATTGCAAGTCCTACTAATGATCACAAGGTGGTTCTCATACTTTTCAAAACCATAATCTTCCCAAGATATGGAATTCCAAGAGTTGTGATCAGTGATGGAGGGACACACTTCATCAACAAAATATTTGAAGGAATGCTTAGGAAATATGGAGTTAAACACAAGGTGTCAACAGCTTATCACCCTCAAACAAGTGGGCAAGCTGAAGTATCAAACAAGCAAATCAAAGCCATTTTATCAAAAATAGTGGGAGCAACAAGAAAAGACTGGTCTAACAAACTTGATGAAACACTTTGGGCTTATAGAACAGCTTTTAAAACACCAATAGGAAGGACCCCATTCCAACTTGTCTATGGAAAGTCTTGCCATCTTCCAGTTGAGGTTGAGTACAAGGCTTTATGGGCAATCAAATTTTTGAACCTGGATCTAGAGACAACACAAGCTAAGAGAAACCTTGATTTGCATGAGCTAGAGGAGATAAAGTTGGAAGCTTATGAGAGCTCCAAAATCTACAAGGAAAGAACAAAAGCTTTCCATGACAAGAAGATTATCATTAAAGACCTAAAAGCTGGAGACCAAGCTCTGCTTTTCAACTCAAGGCTCAAGCTGTTTCCTGGAAAATTGAAAAGTAGGTGGGGATGTCCTTTTGAAATAAAGGAGGTGCTACCATTTGGAGCTGTAAAACTTCCCAATAAGGATGGTAGTGAGTTTATAGTTAATGGTCAGAGAATTAAGAAATATTGGGGAGAAAAGGAGAAACATGGGAAATGCACAATGTTTCTCAAGGATGCTCCTACATCTTGAGAACCTAAAAGAAGTCAAGCTTAGTGACTTTAAACAAGCTCACTAGGGAGAACGTCCCTAAGGTATCTCTGTTTATATAGTTTAGAGCTTTTGGTATTTTTAATCTATTGTTTTTTGTGTTTTTATAGTTAACAAGGCAAGGGAGTCTGATTAGAAGAGGAAAAGAAAGCTCGCATGCCAAATCGACCACCCCACTCGACTGAGCACTCGACCAAGTACCAGTTGATGGCTACAGTCGAGTTGCCTCCTCCACCTCCAAATCTAAATCCAAGCTCCAGCTACACCTTTGACAGCATAAATGAGTATGTAGACACCTTCTTCCACAACCAATAAGGTACCAACATCACCATTTCAGTGTAAATACCATTTCCTCTCATGTTTAGTTTTCTTTTCAATCTTGAATCCTCTTACAAATTTTTCTTACACAAAGAACTGTGTAATTTAAGTTTGGGGGAGGGTTTGAGATAGCATTTGACATTGTTTTCTATTTTCTTATTTCAAATTTTTAGCACAATCATGTTAGTATTTGCATTTCATCTAAGGCATAGAAAAGACCAAAAAAAAATGAAATTTTTTCACAAAAGTCTTTGAAAAAACAGAGTGTTCATGTAGTTTGCATTGCATATTAGGATCTTGTTAGGACTGTTTCATATTGCATTAGGGGTCAATGATGAGTTTAGCCTTGTTAACTTGCTTGAATTCACTAAACTAGGATCAATGCCCAAGTTAATAGTACTTTGATACTAGTTGAGTAGCTAGAAACATAAGATTGAACCAAGTCTAGAATTCCTATATTGCATTCTGTCTAAACTAAAGCATGTTGTGATAGGAAATCATTTCCTATTTATAAGAACCTAATATTGACTTTTAAATATCAGTTTGTGCATTGCTTTAAACTCATGGATAATTATTCATATTTGGATCATCTTTCCCAATTTTTTTACCACTCTTGTTGATCCAATTAGCTGAATTCATTATTGAATCAGTTTCCCCTACCCTTAACCAACCCTTCTTTCAAGCCATGTTATATCTTGTGTGTGTGAGGCCTATTTTAGGATTGAGCTTGGTAGAAAGTGTTAGATTTGAACTGACAAGAATGAAACCTTGTGTAGTTCTAGTTTGCATTTTTCAAACTAGATAGGACTAGGAGGTTTAAATTCTTGGTTGGGACTTGGTATGTTTAAAAACAGAGAAGAAAAGAGGGAAAAGAGAAAGTAAAGGGTAGAGTCTTTACGAGAGGAATATGTTTAAGTAAATATAAGCTCTAGTGAAAGAATGGGAAGTATGAAATTGTTAAAGATGGTTCTGTTCAAAGAAAAGAAAAGTCTAGCAAAATGCTTTGATGTTTTAAGAATAAGAAGTAAAGAAAACCATAGAAAATAAGTAAGAATCTCCCATTCCACTAGAAAGATCATATAAGAAACTTCTCCTAAGACTTTAAAATCAAAAGAGAAAAGGGTGAAAGAGAAGAGAAGAAGTTAAAGGGTAGCACTAGGATCAATTGGGTTTAGATTGATAGGATAAACACTTTGGGTGCCTTTGGGTAGACAATGTTTTGTTCTTGTATGTGTCTAAGTGTTCTTACCTTTAGCATTCTTCTAAAGCTCAATCCATTTTTATGAGAGAACCTTGATATTGATAAGCCCCACTCTAAAGAGAGACCATCATTGTCTCTAAACCTTTTACTACCAAGCCAAATGAGTTTAAGCATTGCATATAATTGATTCATGTTCTTGATTAATGAATGTTAAAGGAAATGGTTGATTTGAATGCATGTGGACATCTCAGGCTCAAATCAGTAAAGGTTGTGATATACTTGTCTAAAATCTTTAAGTAAAGCTCATTAAACTTGCATCATAGTACTAGTAACTTGGACATTGATTCTAGATGGTCTATTTGCAAGCTTTAGGAGCTGAGATCCCACTTTCAAACCTCACCTACCTTCTTATGTCTTGTTCATTTGCTTGAGGGCAAGCAAAGACTAAGTTTGGGGGTGTTGATGTTCATATATTTTACCCTGTTTTCCCTTAATATATTCACATCTTTTGCATCTTTTGCTATCTATTTTGACCATTATTGCATAGCTTTAGGATTGTTCTTGCATTAGAGTTTAGTTGCATTGCATTTGCATCTTTTCATGCATAAACAGGTGATTTTGGAGCTTAAGGAGCATGGAAGCAATGCTGAGGAGAAGTGAAGCAATCATGAGGAGAAAGCAAGAGAGCTAAGGCTGAAGAACCAAGGTCCGGAGTCCAAATCGACTGCCCACTCGACCAGACACTCGACCGTGTGCTGAGAGGGACTCGACCGAGTGGGAGGAGCACAAGAGGAGCCACCTCGACCGGTCACTCGACCGAGCACCAGGTCGAGTTGGTCGAGCCGCCTGGCTATTTTGTCTTTTAGCGTTTTTAGGGCTTCCACTACTTTTTCTATATAAGGGCTTGTACCTGCAGCCACCAAGGGAGTCGAGTTTTTTAGAGAGTCAAAAACCTAGTTTTTACCTTTTTTAGAATAATTCATTTTGCACTTTTATTTTCTTAGATCTTGTACTTCTTTTAAAAGGAGAAAAAGACTAAATTCTTCAATATTGTTGGTTTCATAACTTTCTTAATATTGAGAATTTGAGTTTGGTTCTTTCTTCAATATTGTAGATCTTTGATTTATCTTCCTAATGATGCAAGTTTCAGTATTTTCTGGGTTTATGACTTTGTTGTTCATCATGTGTTCTTGTGAGTAGTTGCTTAGGATCTTGAGGATGGGTTAGGTTGGGTTGTGTTTGAGGTTTGTTTGATTTGGTCAAGCTTGATTGTTGTAGATCTCTTCTAGGCTAGATGTTCTTAATGCTGATCCTATATATGAGAGGGTAGGATCTGATTTCAAGCCTCGTAGCATCACACCAATGTCTAAGGAACATAGATAAGGCTAGATCTGGAGACTATCATTAGGCTTGCTAAGAGATTAGAAGTCTTGTTTGATTTTTGACATATTGCTTAATGCCTGCTTGTGTAGATTCTTTACTTTGTGAGAACAAGACTAGAGATGCATGAGTTTAATTGTTTCTTGCTATGAGAGTGGATTAAACATGTCTTAGAAATATATGTCTAGAGATTAGCTCAAGTTGTTTGAGATTTTATGACCAAGTTAGATGACCTCAATCATAGTCCAGCCCATGAATCCCTCCTCAAGACCTTCCTTGTTTATTGATTTCTTAGCTTAAATCATGTTGTTTGATCGTTGTTTGATGCGTTTTGGTATTGCTCTTTTTTTTTTGTGTTGCTCTGTTTTGCGTATTTGTCCAGCTCGACCCTGCACTCGATCAGCACTCGATCGAGTGCTTGCTCGAGTTCCAACCCAGAACTTGTGTTTATGATTTGTGTTTGTCCTGTTTCATTCATTTAGTATCCTGTTCATTACTTACCTTGCATTAGTTCAATACTTGCATTATCATAGTTTCTATTTTTGTTTTAGCTTCATAATTGTCATAATCATTCTGTTCCATTTGCATTTAGCTCCTAGTTCTTGTAGTTTTACTTTCTGCATTTTACATTTCATCATAGGATTGTTAGTGACAAACAACCTTCACATCTGGCTTGACTTAGACTCATATGCACATCTTGATTGATCACAAACACTCAGATTGGATTGACACCTCTTATACTACAATTGCATAAGGGGAATTGAAACACCCTGCCATCCATTCATTCATAAGTCATCATTCCATACATCATTCATCACCACACCCACAAAAAAGACCTATTTCAGTTCTCCTTCCTATGTCTTGTTTATTTGCTTGAGGGCAAGCAAAGACTAAGTTTGGAGGTGTTGATGTTCATATATTTTACCATGTTTCACTTTAGTATATTCACATCTTTTGCATGTTTAACTATCTAGTTTGGCCATTATTGAGTAGTTTTAGGACAGTTTATGCATTAGAGTAGCTTTGCATTGCATTTGCATAGTTTCTTGCATAAACAGGTGATTTTGGATCCTAAGGAGTATGGAAGGATGCTGAGAAGGATTTGAGCTACCAAGTGAAGATAATCAAGGAGATATAGCAGAGGGAACCAAGTCCACAAGTCCACTCGACCACCAAACTCGACCAGACACTCGACCGTGTGCTAGGAGGGACTCGATCGATTGGAAGAAGCAGAAGAGGAGACCACTCGACCATGTACTCGACCGAGCACCTGGTCGAGTTGACCGAGCCGCCTGGCTATTTTGTCTTCTAGCCATTTAGGGCTTCCTGATGTTCATATATTTTACCATGTTTTCCCTTAGTTTATTCACATCTTTTGCATCTTTTGCTAGCCATTTTCATCATTATTGTGTAGCTTTAGGACTAATCATACATTAGAGTTTAGTTGCATTGCATTTGCATCTTTTCATACATAAACAGGTGATTTTGTAGCTTAAGGACCATGGAAACAATCCTGAGGAGAAGTGAAGCAATCTTGAAGGGAAAGCAAGAGAGTTAAGGCTGAAGAACCAAGGTCCAGAGTCCAACTCGACCAAGCACTCGACCGAGTGGGTAGATGGACTCGACCGAGTGGAGTGTGCACGAGAGAAGCCAACTCGACCATGGACTCGACCGAGCACTGGTCGAGTTGACCGAGCCGTTGACTACTTTGACTTTTTCTATTTTTAGGGCTTCCACCTCCTCACCTATATAAGGCCTTGTACCTGCAGCCACCAAAGTGTGCAACTTTTTAGATATTCCCTAAACCTAGTTTTTACCTTTTTTAGTTTTATTCCTTTTGCATTTTTATTTTTAAGATCTTGTACTTCCTTATGAAAGAAGACTAGATTCTTATATTTTGTTGGTTCTATAACTTTCAAGATATTGAGAATTTGAGTTTCATCCTTTCATCAATATTGAAGATCTTTGTTTAATCTTTCTAATAATGCAAGTTTCAATATTTTCTGGGTTTTTGACTTTGATCACCATGTATTGTTGTGAGTAGTTTCCTTAGGATCTTGAGGATGGGTTAGGATGGATTGATCTTGTGGTTTGTGTGACTTGGTCAAGCTTGATTGTTGTAGATCTCTTCTAGGGTAGATGATCTTAATGCTGATTCTATATCTGAGAGGGTAGAGTCTGATTTCAAGCTTCTTAGCATCACACCAATGTTTAGGAAGCATAGATAAGGCTAGATCTAGAGCTTACCATTAGGCTTGCTAAGAGATTAGAGGTCTTGTTTGGTTTGAGATGTATTGCTTAATGCCTGCTTGTGTAGATTCTTTACTGTGTGAGAACAAGTCTAGAATTGCATAGGTTTGATTGTTTCTTGACCATGAGAGTGGGAGAAACTTGTCTTAGATTAATATGTCTAGAGGTTAGCTCAAAGTTTGCTTGAGATTTGTTGACCAAGTTAGATAACCACAATGATTAGTCCATCCCATGAATCCATCCTCAGGACCTTCTTTGTTTATTGAAATCTTAGTCTTAATCCTGTTGCTTGCTTGTTGTTTGATTGGATTTAGCATTACTCTGTTTTTATTGCATTGCTCTGTTTCTGCGTCTAGTCTAGCTCGACCACCCACTCGACCTACACTCGGTCGAGTGCTGCTCGAGTTCATCCCCAGAACTCTGTGTCTATGATTTGTGTTTGTCTTGTTTCATTCCTGTTTCATTCCAGTTGCATACATTTAGTTTTCAGTTCATTAATTAACTTGCATTAGTTCATTAGTAGTAGTCTCTGTTTCTGTTCTTGCTTTATCACTGTTTCAATCATTCAGTTTCATTTGCATCTAGTTGTTAGTTCTTGTAGTTTATTTTCTGCATTTTACATTTTCTTCCTAGGATTGTTAGTGACAAACAATCTTTACATTTGTCTTAACTTAGATTCATATGCATATCTTAATTGTTCACAAACACTCATTTAGGATTGATACCTCTTGTACTGCAATAGCATAAGGGGAATTGAAACACCCATCCATCATTCCATTCATATCTCACCATTGCATACATCATCATTCACACCACAATATAAACTTGTTTCAATTTGGCGTCGTTGCCCATTTGAGTGTGTTTTTGTGACAATTAGGATCAAAAGAAGTCTAAGATTAAGTTCGTTTATCCACTTGTTCACTACTGATCTCGTTTCTTCTACTGCTTGTCTGTGATTGAGTTTCAGGTATCAGCTCGACCACCAACTCGACCACCACTCGACCGAGTGCGTGATCGAGTACTTGATCGAGTCAGAAGCCGGATTCAAATAGACTTCACAACTCAGTCTACTCGACCTTCAACTCGTGCCAGTGCTTGACCGAGTGTCCGTACGAGCCTGTAACCATGTTTCAAAGCAGTCAGTTCCATTATGCACCCATGCACCATCAACAAGGTTTCCAGACTCAATGGTGTCACCCTCCAGCGTTTCAGACCTACCAAGCCCAACAACCTGACTTAAGAGCTATGCTGCAACAGCTGTTGCTTGGGCAAGCCAATAAGCAGATTGAGGAAGCAAGGCAGTTTGAAGAGCTGACCCAGAAGTTGAATTCTTATTCTAATGACCTGAGTAACAAGCTTGAAAGTCTGACCTCTACATTCCAGTACATGGAGAGCTCCATTGCTTCTACTTCAACTCCTAAGCCCCACCAATTTCCTGAACAAGCTAGTCAAAACCCACGGGAGTTCACTGCAAAAGCCATTCATATCCTTGATGAAGAAGTCACTGAGGACAGTGAAGTTCAAGCTGGGGAGGATTGGTCATTTCTTGAAGCTCAGAGTGAAGTTTGTGCAAAGCAGACTGAATCCGGTAGTGCACTCGACCATCTGCTCGAGCCAGCACTCGACCGAGTGCCTGATCGAGTGGTCGATCGAGCTGAGGACACAGAAACTGTTAAGCCTGCTAAGTACATTCCTCCTGCTTACAAACCGCCTCTACCATTCTCAGGACGTTTCAAGGCACAGAAGCTGAAGGAACTAAGGGAAATCATTGAGAGAAAGGAAATGATGGCTTTGCAACAAGAGAAAGTATTGGCCATTCAACAAGAGGTTGTCATTGAGGAGAAGGAGGAAGATAGAGGACCTCCTTTGGAAAAATATGCTCACCATCCTGCACTTAAGGACATGCTTCTTGAATTATCCAAGCAGAAGGCTCAAGACCAAGACATGAAGGATTTAAAAGAGATTGGGAAAGCTGTTATCCCAACAAGCTTAAGGATCCAGGTCCATTCAATCTACCTTGCTCCATCAGCTACCTTCACTTCAACAAATGCTTGTGTGATCTTGGAGCATCTGTTAGTGTCATGCCCTACTCTATAGCAGAAAAGCTTGGACACACTGAATTCAAGCCAAGCAACCACTACATAAGTCTAGCTGATGGTTCACACAAAGATGTAGGTTGTAAATTTGAGAGCCTCCTAATCAAGATAGGCAAGGCAAGAATTCCCACTGATTTCATCATAATAAAGATGGATAAGGAGGTAGAGGATCCAATCTTGCTTGGGAGACCATTCCTTGCCACAGCAGGAGCAATCATTGATGTTAAGGAGGGGTTGATAAGGTTGAACATAGCTGAAGGTTTGACCATGAACTTTGATATTACAGATCCATCTAACCAACCAACCATTGGAGGTCAACCATTTAAGATTGAAGATAAGGCTGATTTTGAGGTTTTGAGAGAAGAAGAGACTTCAAAAGCTAAGGTCTCATCTCATGAAGAATTAGTTCAACATCTCAAGGATTCAGTTCAAGTGTTAGCTGGTTTAGTGAAGGGTCTTCAAGTTCAGCTCACCAAGAGGTCTTTGAAGAAGGCAAGACCAAGACTCAAGTTTAAGAAGAAACATGGTTCAAGTGCTAAAGAAGTAGTGATCAAGAAGGAACACCAAGGTTACCAAATAGAACCAGGGGGGATTTCATCACCTCCTTGGTCTCTAAAACAAGCTTGAAAAGGCATCAAAAGTCAAGCTTAGTGACTTTAAACAAGCTCACTAGGGAGGAAGTCCCTAAGGTATCATTGTACATATGCTTTATTTTCCTTGTAGTTTTGATATTTTTGTTTTATGTTTGTGTTGGGCAGGCTGTTTAATGAGAGTGTAGATAGGTTTGGAGAGAATTGGACTTGGAAAAATAGACTCGCAGTCCAGCTCGACCCCCCACTCGGACATGCACTCGACCGAGTCACGGTCGATTGGCATTGTCGAGCTGCCCCAATCACCTTCCTCCAGTCACCAGCAGGACCCCAGCTACACCTTTGATAGTATGCAGGAGGATGTGGACAGCTTCTTCTCCAATCCTTGAGGTAACATTATCACCTTACCATTGTATATACCATAGCATTTCATATGTTGTGTTTTGTTTTAAGTCTTGAATCCTCAAGCAAATTTCTTTCACACAAGGGACTGTGTGATTTAAGTTTGGGGGAGGGTTTGAGATAGCATTTGATGTTGTGTTTTGTTTTCTTATTTCAAATTTTTATCATCATCATGTTAGCACTTGCATAATCATCTAAGGCATAGGAAAACCATAAAAATTTGAAAATTTTTTGCAAAAATCTTTATAAAAAAAAGAGTGTTCATGTAGTTTGCATTGCATATTTAAGAGTTTTGTTTAGCATATAGGACTGTTTGCATTAGGGATCTATAATAAGTTTTTCCTTGTTAGCTTGCTTAATTCACTAGACTAGGATCAATGCCCAAGTTAATAGTACTTTGATGCTAGTTGAGTGGTTAGAAGCATAAGATTGAACCAAGCCTTGAATTCCTGAATTGCATTTGGTCTAAATTGAAGCATGTTGTGATTTGATGCCATTTCCTATCTATAAGAACCTAATATTGACTGTTAATTATCAATGTATGCATTGCTTTAAACTCATGGATACCATATACTTATTTGGATCATCTTTCTCCTTTTGCCACTCTTGTTGATCCAAGTAGCTGATTTCACTTTTAAATCAGTTTCCCTACCCCTAACCAAACCTTCTTTCAAGCCATGTTTATTCTTGTGTGTGTGAGGCCTATTTTTGGGATTGAGCTTGGTAGAAAGTGTTAGGTTTGAACTGACAAGAGTAAAGCCTTGTGTAGTTCTAGTTTGCATTTTTCAAACTAGATAGGACTAGGTGGTTCACTTGTTGGGTTTGGGACTTGGCTATTATGAGAAGAAAAGAGGAAAAAGAGAAAGAAAAGATTAGAGTCTTTAGGAGGGGAATGTGTTTAAGAAAATTTAAAGTCTAGTGAAAGAATGGGAAGAATAAGGTTGTTTAAAGATGGTTCTAGTTAAAGAAAAGAAAGAAAGAAAAAAGAAGTCTAGCAAAATGCTTATATGTCTTAAGAATAAGAAGAAAAGAGAACCATAGCAAATAAGTAAGAATCCCCCATTCCACTAGAAAGATCAAATAAGAAACCTCTCCTAAGACTTTAAAACCAAAAGAGAAAATGGTGAAAAAGAAGAAAAGAAGTTAAAGGGTAGCACTAGGACCAATTGGGTTTAGATTGATAGGATAAACACTTTGGGAGCCTTTGGGTAGACAAGGTTTTGTTCTTGTATGTGTCTAAGTGTTCTTACCTTTAGCATTCTTCTAAAGCTCAATCCATTTTTTTATGAGAGAACCTTGATATTGATAAGCCCTACTCTAAAAAGAGACCATCATTGTCTCTAAACCTTTTACTGCCAAGCCAAATGAGTTTAAGCATTGCATAGAATTGATTCATGTTCTTGATTAATGAATGTTAAAGGAAATGGTTGATTTGAATGCATGTGGATGTCTAAGGCTCAAATCAGTGAAGGTTGTGTTATGCTTGTCTAAAGTCTTTAAGTATAGCTCATCCAACTTGCATCATAGTACTAGTAACTTGGACATTGATTCTAGATAGTCTATTTGCAAGCTTTAGGAGCTGAGATCCCACTTTCAAACCTCATCTACCTTCTTATGTCTTGTTTATTTGCTTGAGGGCAAGCAAAGACTAAGTTTGGGGGTGTTGATGTTCATATATTTTACCATGTTTTCCCTTAGTTTATTCACATGTTTTGCATCTTTTGCTAGCCATTTTCATCATTATTGGGTAGCTTTAGGACTAATCATGCATTAGAGTTTAGTTGCATTGCATTTGCATCTTTTAATGCATAAACAGGTGATTTTGGAGCTTAAGGAGCATGGAAACAATCCTGAGGAGAAGTGAAGCAATCTTGAAGGGAAAGCAAGAGAGTTAAGGCTGAAGAACCAAGGTCCAGAGTCCAACTCGACCAAGCACTCGACCGAGTGGGTAGATGGACTCGACCGAGTGGAGTGTGCACGAGAGAAGCCAGCTCGACCATGGACTCGACCGAGCACTGGTCGAGTTGACCGAGCCGTTGACTACTTTGACTTTTTCTATTTTTAGGGCTTCCACCTCCTCACCTATATAAGGCCTTGTACCTGCAGCCACCAAAGTGTGCAACTTTTTAGATATTCCCTAAACCTAGTTTTTACCTTTTTTAGTTTTATTCCTTTTGCATTTTTATTTTTAAGATCTTGTACTTCCTTATGAAAGAAGACTAGATTCTTATATTTTGTTGGTTCTATAACTTTCAAGATATTGAGAATTTGAGTTTCATCCTTTCATCAATATTGAAGATCTTTGTTTAATCTTTCTAATAATGCAAGTTTCAATATTTTCTGGGTTTTTGACTTTGATCACCATGTATTGTTGTGAGTAGTTTCCTTAGGATCTTGAGGATGGGTTAGGATGGATTGATCTTGTGGTTTGTGTGACTTGGTCAAGCTTGATTGTTGTAGATCTCTTCTAGGGTAGATGATCTTAATGCTGATTCTATATCTAAGATGGTAGAGTCTGATTTCAAGCTTCTTAGCATCACACCAATGTTTAGGAAGCATAGATAAGGCTAGATCTAGAGCTTACCATTAGGCTTGCTAAGAGATTAGAGGTCTTGTTTGGTTTGAGATGTATTGCTTAATGCCTGCTTGTGTAGATTCTTTACTGTGTGAGAACAAGTCTAGAATTGCATAGGTTTGATTGTTTCTTGACCATGAGAGTGGGAGAAACTTGTCTTAGATTAATATGTCTAGAGGTTAGCTCAAAGTTTGCTTGAGATTTGTTGACCAAGTTAGATAACCACAATGATTAGTCCATCCCATGAATCCATCCTCAGGACCTTCTTTGTTTATTGAAATCTTAGTCTTAATCCTGTTGCTTGCTTGTTGTTTGATTGGATTTAGCATTACTCTGTTTTTATTGCATTGCTCTGTTTCTGCGTCTAGTCTAGCTCGACCACCCACTCGACCTACACTCGGTCGAGTGCTGCTCGAGTTCATCCCCAGAACTCTGTGTCTATGATTTGTGTTTGTCTTGTTTCATTCCTGTTTCATTCCAGTTGCATACATTTAGTTTTCAGTTCATTAATTAACTTGCATTAGTTCATTAGTAGTAGTCTCTGTTTCTGTTCTTGCTTTATCACTGTTTCAATCATTCAGTTTCATTTGCATCTAGTTGTTAGTTCTTGTAGTTTATTTTCTGCATTTTACATTTTCTTCCTAGGATTGTTAGTGAAAAACAATCTTTACATTTATCTTAACTTAGATTCATATGCATATCTTAATTGTTCAGAAACACTCATTTAGGATTGATACCTCTTGTACTGCAATAGCATAAGGGGAATTGAAACACCCATCCATCATTCCATTCATATCTCACCATTGCATACATCATCATTCACACCACAATATAAACTTGTTTCACTTCCCCTCTCTCCTATATAAGTAACTTGTACCTCATGGCCACCCACAAGTCAGAGAGAGTCAGAAATAATATCTAGAACCTAGTATTTTACCCTTTTGGGGATTGTCTACTTTTTCCTTTCTTTTTGTTAAGATTTTTAGCCGCTTTTGTACCAAAAACCAATAATCTTTTGATACTTGCTTGTTTCATAACTTTCTAAGTATTAAGAATTTGGGTTTGATTTCTTCTTCAATATTGTAGATCTCTATCTCATCTTTCTAGTCATGCAAGTTTCATCATTTTCTGGGTTTATGATTATGTTCATCATGTTTAGTGATTGTGAGTAGTGACTTAGGATCTTAAGGATGGATTAGGCTGGGTAAAAGTTATGGGCTTTTAGATTGACCAAGCTTTATTGTTATAGATATCTTCTAGATTAGATAAGCTCTATGTTGTTCTTATACTGAGAAGGTAAGAACAGATCGTAAGCTTCTTAGCATCACACCAATGTCTAAGTTGCTAGATAAGGCTAAGTCTAGAGATTATCATTAAGCATGCTAAGAGATTAGATGTTTTGTTTGACTTTTGACAATAGTGATCTGGATTTTAATGCCTGCTTTTATATGTAATAGCTAGTGAGAGCTAGTCTATAAGTATCTAAGCTCCATTGTCATTACCATGAGAATGGAATAACAAGTCTTGGAAGATCACTGTCTAGAGATTAGCTCATTGTTGATTGAGGTTTGTTGGTCAATCTAGATAACCATTGCTTAAGCCCAGCCCATGAATCCATCCTTAGGACCTTTCCTTGTTTATTGATTCTCTATTTCAAGCTTTGTTATTTGTTCCTTGTTTGATTTACTTTAGTCTTACTCTGTTTTCATTGTTGTCTTGTCTCTGTTTTACATCCACACACCAACTCGACCAACCACTCGATCGAGCATCCGATCGAGTGTCTGCTCGAGCTCCATCCAGAGCTTTTTATTTTAGTATCTTTACATTCTGCATTTCATCATCATTAGTTGCTAGATAAAAACATTCATCACATTTGGCTTAACTTAGATAAGTATCCACATCCTAAGTGCTTGCATCACATCCATTATGGATTGATATCTTTTATGCTGCAACAACATAAGGGTAATTAAAACACCTTGCATCCACCTGTTCAACCATCATCTCTACCGTCATTCATCATCATCACACATAGAAAATAACATGTTTCATTCTTGTTTAGTTGCTTTCTTTTATTTAATTTAGGATTGTTAGATCAAACCCATTTATTGCTTGGCTTGACTTGCATAGTTCTGATCGCATCTTATCTGCTAGCATATCAACCATTTGGATTGATAACCCTTTGTACTACAATTGCATAGGGAATTGATACCCTGGGTGAAAATCTTGTTGTCAATTTGGCGCCGTTGCCATTTAGTTGAATTTAATTTGCTACGTTTAGGATTTCAGCACTTGCTAGATCAAGTTCTATAATTTACTTTGGTTAGTTACTGACTTGTTTACTTTCGTATTTCTTTGTCTTGCATTTCAGGTACAACCCGAGTACCCACCCAACCCGTCACTCGATCACCTGGATCGAGTTGACCCTCTTGTACTCACTCGGTCAACTGTTTGTGCATGCAAACACGATCAAAAGATAGCCAACACTTGAGTCCTTTCATCGACAACATCGACAGACCTAGGCTACTATATCAACAACAAGTCCAGCAACCACAACCAACAACAATTGAGGAGGATATGAATGGTCCACCAGCTCCTCAAGTGAGGACCAACATAGGAGCAGGAGATGCTCCATCTACTCACACTCAAAGGAATGGCATTGTGCCACCTGCTGTCCAGAACAACAACTTTGAGATCAAGAGTAGTCTCATCCAGATGATACAGAGCAACAAGTTTCATGGGTTGCCAATGGAGGACCCATTGGACCATTTGGATGAGTTTGATAGGCTCTGTAGCCTAACTAAGATAAATGGAGTTAGTGAAGATCGATTCAAGCTCTGGCTTTTCCCATTTTCTTTGGGAGACAAAGCACACATCTGGGAGAAATCACTCCCCAAGGAGTCCATCACTACCTGGGAAGCATGCAAGAAGGCGTTTCTAGCCAAATTATTCTCCAACTCCAGAACTGCAAGGCTGCGAAATGATATCTCCAGCTTTGTTCAGAAGAGTAATGAGACGTTCAACGAAGCTTGGGAACGTTTCAAGGGATACACTACTAGATGCCCTCATCATGGTTTTAGAAATGCTTCATTTCTAAGTACACTATACCGAGGAGTGGTCCCAAAGATACGGATGTTGCTGGACACCACAAGCAATGGAAAGTTTCTCAACAAGGATGTCGACGAAGGTTGGGATCTAGTGGAGAACTTGGCTCAATCTGATGGGCATTACAATGAGGAGTACGATCGCACTGTGCGATCTACTGGTGAGGAAGATGCCAAGTACAAGAGGGACATGAAAGCCCTAAATGACAAGTTGGATAAGCTCCTAAGCCAGCAGCAGCATGTCCATGCCATCTCAGAGGAAGAGCAGTTTTTGCAACAAGATGGGGAGAATGCTCACCTTGAGGATGTGAACTACATCAACAACCAAGGAGGCTACAATAAGGGGTACAACAACTACAAACCAAACACGAACCTGCCCTACCGTAACCCCAACGTTGCTAATCCTCAAGACCAAGTCTACCCATTCGGAGTCTAAGGGAACCAAGGCCAGCAAAAGCGTGTTGTCCAATATAATCAAGGCTATGCTCCTAAGCAGCAGTACTCTAGCAACTACAATCAACCAATCGCCCCACCTGGTTTCCAACAACAGCAAGGTCCGCAGAACCAATCCCAAGAAGCTGATCTATGCGGAATGATTCAACAAATGATACAGAGTCAAGCATCGGTTGCAATGGACAATGCCAAACGTTTTGCCGAGATGAGCAACAAGATCGATTCTGGATACAACGACTTGAATGCCAAGTATGATTCCCTCAACACTAAGCTGAGGTACCTAGAGGGCCACCACAACAACCAACCACCTCCAAAGATCAACGAGCTTCCAGGTAAAGCTGTTCAGAACTCAAAGGATTATGCCACTGCTCAAGCCATTTTCCTTGATGATGATTATGAGGACTACCTCACTGAAGACAGTGATGTTCAAGATGGGGAGGCTATGGATCATTATGGGATGAATGAGTATCAGTACTACATGTCCAAGTATGAACTCGAGCCTTCACCCGAGGAGAATGATCGAGTTGATAATCGAGCACTGGTTTGAGAACCACAATCTGAAGAACTACCCGAGGCTGAACCCGATGCTCACCTGATGGTGGTGATCGGATGATACATAGAGTAAATGTTCAGATGACAGATCAACCTAGATTGCATGAAGGAGTAGAAGGGGAACTAGAGGAAAGGTTCAATGCTGCTCTTGACATCCAATTAGAGGCGCTTGCAGAGCGTATGGCCAAGCAAAAAGCTCCACCTCCTAAGTTCTTGCCACCACACGAACTTCGAGAGGAAATCATCAAGGAGACAGCTCAGCTAGAGATTGAGGTTAAGGAAACTGTCAAAGAGATTGGGAATGCAATATTGAGGAGTAAAGGGTGCTTAGATCCTGTTTCTTTCACTCTGCCATGTTCAATAGGCCTTAGGATTTTCAACAATTGCTTGTGCGATCTGGGAGCTTCAGTCAACATCACCTCGCTATCAGTTGCTAACAAGATAGGGTTCAGCAGTATTAAACCGAGTAGTATGTATTTGGGGATGAAATGGTTGCATCGGCATATGGTTCATCTGAATTGTCATCGGATTAGAGTGGATTTTGAGCGCTCAGGAGGGAAGTTGGTTTATCAGGGGATTAGACCGACTTCGGGGAGTCTCGTGATCTCGGCCATTCAGGCTGGAGAGATGATCGAGAAGGGCCGTGAGGCTTATTTGGTTACTATATCTATGCTAGAGTCAGTGGGGAAGTCTATTGTTAGCGGTATTCAGGTTGTAGAGGAGTTTGAAGACGTGTTCCAGTCATTGCAGGGATTACCACCTTCTCGGTCTGATCCTTTTATGATTGAACTGGAACCAGGGATGACACCGTTATCCAAGGCTCCTTACAGGATGGCTCCAGCAGAGATGGCAGAGCTAAAGAAGCAGCTAGAGGATTTGTTGAGCAAGGGATTCATCCGTCCTAGTGTATCACCATGGGGAGTGCCGGTGTTATTCGTTAAGAAGAAGGATGGGAATTTCCGCTTGTGTATTGATTACAGGGGTTTGAACTGGGTCACTATGAAGAACAAGTACCCTCTTCCGAGGATCGATGAGTTGTTGGATCAGTTGAGAGGTGCTACTTGGTTCTCCAAGATAGATCTAGCGTCGTGTTACATCAGATCCCGATAGATGAGACATATGTGAGGAAGATTGCTTTCAGGATGAGGTATGGGCATTATGAGTTTGTGGTGATGCCGTTTGGGTTGACTAACGCACCAGCTGCGTTTATGAGATTGATGAACAGCATGTTTCAGGAGTTTCTGGACGTGTCTGTCATCATTTTCATCAACGACATCCTGGTTTATTATAAGAGTTCTAAAGAGCATGCAGTGCATTTGAGGGCAGTTCTGGAGAAGCTGCGGGAGTAGAAGTTGTTTTTTAAGCTGAGCAAGTGTAGTTTCTTGCAGCGTGAGATGGGCTTTCTAGGTCATATTGTGTCTGCAGATGGGGCTTCTATAGATCCGGAGAAGATTCAGGCTATCAGGGATTGGCCTAGACCGCAAAATGCCACGGAGATCAGGAGTTTTCTCGGGTTGGCAGGGTATTACAAGAGATTTGTGCAGGGGTTTACGAGCAGAGCACGTCCCATGACTAAGTTGACGGGGAAGGATGTTCCTTTTGTCTGGTCACATGAGTGTGAGGAGGGCTTTGCAAGCCTGAAGGAGATGTTAACGACCGCTCCAGTGTTGTGTTTCCCTGAGCAGGGAGAACCCTATGTGGTTTATACGGATGCATCCAGAGTTGGTCTAGGGTGTGTGTTGATGCAGCATGGGAAGGTGATTGCCTATGCTTCGCGGCAGTTGCGGAAGCATGAGGAAAACTATCCTACTCATGACTTGGAGATGGGTGCTGTAGTTTTTGCCCTGAAGATTTGGAGATCTTATCTTTATGGTGCAAAGGTACAGGTGTTTACAGATCATAAGATCCTGAAATACTTATTCACTCAGCCTGAGCTGAACTTGAGGCAGAGGCGGTAGATGGAGCTGGTGGCGGATTATGATATGGAGATAGCTTATCATCCTGGTAAGGCTAACTTAGTTGAAGATGCTTTGAATCGGAAGCGGGCAGCTTCGGCTCAGGTGTAGGATATGGATTCTCTGGTAGGAGAGATCAGTGCGTTGAGCTTGTGTGCGGTTTCTCAAGAGCCGTTGGGTTTGGTTGCAGCTAATAGAGCAGACTTGTTGAGCAGAGTGCGGTTGGCTCAGGAGAAGGATTTGGGGCTGGTGAATGCCTCAAAGGATGTTGATTCAGAGTATCAGGTTTTGGCTAATGGTACTATTTTGGTGCATGGGCGGATCTGTATGCCGAAGGATGAGGAGTTGAGGCAGGAGATTCTGAGAGAGGCTCATGCTAGCATGTTCTCTGTTCATCCAGGAGCGACTAAGATGTACCAAGATCTCAAGAGGTACTATCACTGGGTCGGGATGAAAAAGGACGTGGCTAGTTGGGTTGCGAGGTGCGATGTGTGTCAGCTAGTGAAGTCTGAGCCTCAGGTACCAGGTGGTTTGCTGAAGAGTCTTCCCATTCCAGAGTGGAAGTGGGATTTGATTACTATGGACTTCGTGGTGGGTTTGCCAGTGTCCAGGACGTTTGATGCTATTTGGGTCATTGTGGACCGGTTGACTAAGTCGACACATTTTATGGCCATTAAGAAGACTGATGGAGCAGTGGTCTTGGCTAAGAAGTATGTGAAGGAAATAGTCAGGTTGCATGGGGTGCTAGCGAGTATTGTGTCTGATAGGGATTCCAAGTTCACTTCGGTGTTCTGGAGGGCATTTCAGGCAGAGATGAGCACTAATGTGCATATGAGTACATCTTATCATCCCCAGACAGACGGACAGTCAGAGAGGACGATCCAGACGTTGGAGGATTTGCTGAGGATGTGTGTGTTTGATTGAGGTGGCCATTAGGCAGATCATTTGAGCTTGGTAGAGTTTGCTTATAACAACAGTTACCAGGCGAGTATCGGGATAGCACCTTATGAGGCTTTGTATGGGAGACCGTGTCGTACACCATTATGCTGGACTCAGGTGCGGGAGAGGAGTATGTACGGGGCAGATTTTGTTCAGGAGACCTCGAAGAAGATTCAGGTTCTCAAGCCGAACATGAAGGAAGCTCATGATCGACAGAGAAGTTATGCCGATAGGAGGAGGAGAGATCTTGAGTTTCAGGTTGGAGATAGAGTGTACCTCAAGATGGCTATGTTGCGGGGTCCGAACAGGTCATTGACTGAGACTAAGTTGAGCCCGAGGTATATGGGTCCGTTCAGAGTGATTGAGCGATATGGGCCGGTGGCATATAGACAAGAATTACCTAAGGTTATGCGAGCATTCCATAAGGTTTTCTGTGTGTCTATGTTGCAGAAGTGTCTCCGTGAGGATGATCAGTTGTTGGCTAAGATTCCTGAGGATCTTCAGCCTAACATGACTTTGGAGGCGAAACTAGTGAGGGTTCTTAGGAGAAGGATCAAGGACCTTTGGAAGAAGAAGATTCCTTTGATGAGAGTCCTTTGGGACTGTGATGGTGTTGAGGAGCAGACTTGGGAGCCTGAGGCGAGGATGAAGGCAAGGTTTAGGAAGTGGTATGAGAAGCAAGCCGCAACTTGAGCTTGCCTAGCCAGGTCCCATCTGTAATATGTGGCTGGAGCGGAAGTGGAGTTGTGAGACCTAATCCAGCCCACTAAGGGCCCAGCCACTTTGATCGCAAAACCTATGTGCGCTTGTGTACAAATGTATATATACGGTGTATATATCTCCTTCTACCTCCAGCCACTTCTTTGCATAGCAAACACAAAACCCTAAAGCATCAGATCTCCTTGGTTTCAATCCTTCATCGCCATCGTTAGTGATCAAGAGTTGAAGTTGCGTTTCCTTTTCTTTTTCGGTTCAAGTTAAGCGGGGAGAAGGGTCGGACGTCTCGTTTTCATCTTTTAACACCGGTTTCATTAAGGTAAGGCAAACCTTTCATGGATATATGGTCTATTCCATTGAGTATGCCTCTATTAGTTACTGAGATTGTAATTTATGATTCCACAATTGGTTTTAGTGAAGTAGAGGAATTCAGAAACATTGTCAAGTAGGGGTTCGGTGATCTGTTTACCGTCGGATCCGAAGGACCCAGATCATGCTTTTGGTGTCGTTGGATAGATCCTGCTGCAAGGAAGAAGTAGCAACTTTTGGTTCTTTATTACAAGGTAAACTCCATTCGCAGTTCAAGTTACAAGTTGGTGAAAAATCATTGGTTTCTGAACCCAGAAATTAAGTAAACGTTAGAATCAGTTTTCAGTTTCGACTTGAGGTTTTGGTGGAAGAATTCCGGCGATACCTGAGCAGTTCAAGCCAGTTCGACAGTTTTTACAGATATAAGGGGTGTTAGGAAAGCCACCTGAGCCATCATTATCACCGGAAAAGGTAACCCTTAGCTTATGCGTTGGTTGCTTGTCGGTCAAAAATCATCTGCTTATGTCAAAACCTAGAAACCCTAATCTGTGTTGAACAGTTTTTCTTCTGCTGCAAGTTTCAGATTGTTGCTAGCTGCTTCAGCCTTTCTTTCCAGTTCTTGCCAGCTTAGAGTCAGGTGAGGGTGGTATTTGCGGTTATGCAGCAGACTCTTTCCTTATATATTCTTCGATAGTTGCTAAGTATAGGTTCGAGAATAGTCTTTGGGTGGTTTGTGATTACATGTTGAAGTTAGCTTGTTAGTAACTTGAAAGTGTGATGTTAATGTTTAAGGATATATGTTAAGACAAGTTTATGAATGGCATAAGCATATGCATGAGAACGAGAATGAGAATGTTAGTGTGGGAGTAGTTGTGCCATAAGGACCTTGCTCTAAGTGTGGGAGTAGTTGTGCCGCAAGGGCCTTGCTCTGAGTGTGATGTTTAAGTTGCATGATTGCATGATAAAGAAGAGTATAAATGAGTTATGTGTTGCATATCGTCGATGTGATGATTGTTTGATGGTTAGACATTCTGATTTTATGCTAAGTAATCGTGTCTATGTTTAGAACGTGTTTGCTCTATGACCAGTGGGCAGAGTTGATCTCCTCACTGAGTAAACTCGTTTTACTCACCCTTTCTCTTTTCCCTTCTTCAGGTCAGGAGAGAAATGTGAATAGCTACGCAAGTTTGTACTTCTTTTTGGTGTATTTTGGGAGTTGGGTGTAACAATTGGTATCAGAGCTAGGTTAAAGCCAAGTCAGTTCTGACCCGGAAGGCTAACTTTTTAAAATGATTTTTTTTTTAAAGAAACACCTTTTTTAATAGCATTTTAAAAAGGGGATTTGTACTTTCTAAAAAAAAAAAAAAAAAAAAAGACCAAAAGAAGTCGACTTGCGTTTAGAATTGTTTCAGTAAAGTTTTTGTTTGTGTGGGGGTTCTGAATTTTGATCTTATGTAAGCAGAGAATGGCACCAAACAGAAGAGGAAGACGTCTTGCAAACCCCATAGAAAACCAAGTTGGTGAGCAAGGTCAGCCGCCAATTGGAGAGAATCATGTTGCCGCTCATACAGAAGAGATTGCTGAAACTCGTGCACAGATGCAAGAGCTCCGGAACATGATGCGAGAGATTTTTGATCGACCTGTTTATGCACCTCGCCAGCCACCACCTGCACCCCTAGTTTCTCCGCCTAATCCACTAGCAGGATTTCAGTTTTCTTATTTTGAGACAATGAAGCTCATGGGTACTATGGGCACGGAGTACTTTAATGGTGGCAATGATCAAGTTCGGGCTGACGATTGGAGGCAGACGTTAGAGAGAAATCTCATGTCAGCTAGATGTCCAGTGGAGTTTAAAAAAGATCTTGCAGTGCATTACTTACGTGGAGATGCAGACAATTGGTAGAGGAATGTTGGGAGGAGCTTACATGTCGGTTATGTGCCTACTTGGGAGGATTTCAGAGAGGAGTTCAATAAGAAGTATTTTCCTCAAGAAGCTATGGTCCAGCTGGAATGTGAGTTTTTGGAGCTTCGTCAGGGCAGAATAACGGTCAGAGAGTATGATGCTGAGTTCACTCCTCTAAGGAGGTTTATTGGAAGAGAGTATGGAGAGCAGGAACTAATTCGTAGATTTATGAGAGGACTAAGAGCTAATATTCAAAATCGGTGTTCTATTCGAGGATGTACTAGCATGGTTGAGCTAGTAGAGCAAGATGCTACAATTGAAAGAGGAATTGAGGAGGAAGCTGAGCACCTCATAAGAATTAATGAGGGGGTAACTAAGGAAGAAAAATCTCATAAGCTTATTTGGGATAACAATGACTCAGGCCTAGGCCGAAACTGTCTCCCAAAGTTTGTGACGTGTGGCAGACAGCATGGTGGAACATGTTGGGAGGCCACAGGGGCGTGCATTAGGTGTGGGGGGACTGATCATTTGGTCAAGAACTGCCCCATCGGAAATGGAGACTGTAGGAGGTGTGGTAAGCAAGGCCACTACGCACGAGAGTGTACTATGCTTGAAAGAGGGGAGCATCAAGGAAACCAAAATCGGGGAAACCTTCCACCACCTCCGAAGAGGGAAGCTTTAGGGCCTGGAGTGTTTGCTACATCAAATCAGGGTGTCGCCCCAAACGTTTCCCTAGAACATGACTAGGTTAAAAACTAAAGTTTAAAAGCAGAAGATTTAAGCTCATTAGAGGCAGGCTTTAAGCTTTCTTTTCTTTTTCTTTTGCGGTTTCTTCTTTTTGGGACTATATGTTTAGGGTTCTTACTCCATTTATTTATTGAATTTCTATGAAGTTGATTTACTGCTTTAAGTGGTTTTGAGACCGTATGTTTTATTCGATTCTTTAATGGTCAATTGAATCGTTTAAAATTTTTATAAGACAAGTTTTGATACCATGACCTATTAAGGATGAAGGCCTAACCGAGCTAAGAATGTTGAATTTGGGGACGAATTCTCTTGAAGTGGGGGAGAATCGTGAGACCTAATCCAGCCCACTAAGGGCCCAACCACTTTGATCGCAAAACCTACGTGCGCTTCTGTACAAATGTATATATACGGTGTATATATCTCCCTCTACCTCTAGCCGCTTCTTGGCATATCAAACACAAAACCCTAAAGCATTAGATCTCCTTGGTTTCAATCCTTCATCGCTATCATTAGTGATCAAGAGTTGAAGTTGTGTTTCCTTTTCTTTTTCGGTTCACGTTAAGCGGGGAGAAGGGTCGGACGTCTCGTTTTCATCTTTTAACACCGATTTCATTAAGGTAAGGCAAACCTTTCATGGATATATCGTCTATTACATTGAGTATGGCTCTATTAGTTACTGAGATTGTAATTTATGATTCCATAATTGGTTTTAGTGAAGTAGAGGAATTCAGAAACATTGTCAAGTAGGGGTTTCGGTGCTCCGTTTACCGTCGGATCCGAAGGACCCAAATCACGCTTTTGGTGTCGTTGGATAGATCATGATGCAAGGAAGAAGTAGTAACTTTCGGTTATTTATTAAAAGGTAAACTCCATTCGCAGTAACAAGTTGGTGAAAAATCATTGGTTTCTGAACCCAGAAATTAAGTAAACGTTAGAATCAGTTTTCAGTTTCGACTTGAGGTTTTGGTGGAAGAATTCCGGCGATACCTGAGCAGTTCAAGCCAGTTCGACAGTTTTTACAGATATAAGGGGTGTTAGGAAAGCCACCTGAGCCATCATTATCACCGGAAAAGGTAACCCTTAGCTTATGCGTTGGTTGCTTGTCGGTCAAAAATCATCTGCTTATGTCAAAACCTAGAAACCCTAATCTGTGTTGAACAGTTTTTCTTCTGCTGCAAGTTTCAGATTGTTGCTAGCTGCTTCAGCCTTTCTTTCCAGTTCTTGCCAGCTTAGAGTCAGGTGAGGGTGGTATTTGCGGTTATGCAGCAGACTCTTTCCTTATATATTCTTCGATAGTTGCTAAGTATAGGTTCGAGAATAGTCTTTGGGTGGTTTGTGATTACATGTTGAAGTTAGCTTGTTAGTAACTTGAAAGTGTGATGTTAATGTTTAAGGATATATGTTAAGACAAGTTTATGAATGGCATAAGCATATGCAAGAGAACGAGAATGAGAATGTTAGTGTGGGAGTAGTTGTGCCATAAGGACCTTGCTCTAAGTGTGGGAGTAGTTGTGCCGCAAGGGCCTTGCTCTGAGTGTGATGTTTAAGTTGCATGATTGCATGATAAAGAAGAGTATAAATGAGTTATGTGTTGCATATCGTCGATGTGATGATTGTTTGATGGTTAGACATTCTGATTTTATGCTAAGTAATCGTGTCTATGTTTAGAACGTGTTTGCTCTATGACCAGTGGGCAGAGTTGATCTCCTCACTGAGTAAACTCGTTTTACTCACCCCTTTCTCTTTTCCCTTCTTCAGGTCAGGAGAGAAATGTGAATAGCTACGCAAGTTTGTACTTCTTTTTGGTGTATTTTGGGAGTTGGGTGTAACAATTGGTATCAGAGCTAGGTTAAAGCCAAGTCAGTTCTGACCCGGAAGGCTAACTTTTTAAAATGATTTTTTTTTTAAAGAAACACCTTTTTTAATAGCATTTTAAAAAGGGGATTTGTACTTTCTAAAAAAAAAAAAAAAAAAGACCAAAAGAAGTCGACTTGCGTTTAGAATTGTTTCAGTAAAGTTTTTGTTTGTGTGGGGGTTCTGAATTTTGATCTTATGTAAGCAGAGAATGGCACCAAACAGAAGAGGAAGACGTCTTGCAAACCCCATAGAACACCAAGTTGGTGAGCAAGGTCAGCCGCCAATTGGAGAGAATCATGTTGCCGCTCATACAGAAGAGATTGCTGAAACTCGTGCACAGATGCAAGAGCTCCGGAACATGATGCGAGAGATTTTTGATCGACCTGTTTATGCACCTCGCCAGCCACCACCTGCACCCCTAGTTTCTCCGCCTAATCCACTAGCAGGATTTCAGTTTTCTTATTTTGAGACAATGAAGCTCATGGGTACTATGGGCACGGAGTACTTTAATGGTGGCAATGATCAAGTTCGGGCTGACGATTGGAGGCAGACGTTAGAGAGAAATCTCATGTCAGCTAGATGTCCAGTGGAGTTTAAAAAAGATCTTGCAGTGCATTACTTACGTGGAGATGCAGACAATTGGTAGAGGAATGTTGGGAGGAGCTTACATGTCGGTTATGTGCCTACTTGGGAGGATTTCAGAGAGGAGTTCAATAAGAAGTATTTTCCTCAAGAAGCTATGGTCCAGCTGGAATGTGAGTTTTTGGAGCTTCGTCAGGGCAGAATAACGGTCAGAGAGTATGATGCTGAGTTCACTCCTCTAAGGAGGTTTATTGGAAGAGAGTATGGAGAGCAGGAACTAATTCGTAGATTTATGAGAGGACTAAGAGCTAATATTCAAAATCGGTGTTCTATTCGAGGATGTACTAGCATGGTTGAGCTAGTAGAGCAAGATGCTACAATTGAAAGAGGAATTGAGGAGGAAGCTGAGCACCTCATAAGAATTAATGAGGGGGTAACTAAGGAAGAAAAATCTCATAAGCTTATTTGGGATAACAATGACTCAGGCCTAGGCCGAAACTGTCTCCCAAAGTTTGTGACGTGTGGCAGACAGCATGGTGGAACATGTTGGGAGGCCACAGGGGCGTGCATTAGGTGTGGGGGGACTGATCATTTGGTCAAGAACTGCCCCATCGGAAATGGAGACTGTAGGAGGTGTGGTAAGCAAGGCCACTACGCACGAGAGTGTACTATGCTTGAAAGAGGGGAGCATCAAGGAAACCAAAATCGGGGAAACCTTCCACCACCTCCGAAGAGGGAAGCTTTAGGGCCTGGAGTGTTTGCTACATCAAATCAGGGTGTCGCCCCAAACGTTTCCCTAGAACATGACTAGGTTAAAAACTAAAGTTTAAAAGCAGAAGATTTAAGCTCATTAGAGGCAGGCTTTAAGCTTTCTTTTCTTTTTCTTTTGCGGTTTCTTCTTTTTGGGACTATATGTTTAGGGTTCTTACTCCATTTATTTATTGAATTTCTATGAAGTTGATTTACTGCTTTAAGTGGTTTTGAGACCGTATGTTTTATTCGATTCTTTAATGGTCAATTGAATCGTTTAAAATTTTTATAAGACAAGTTTTGATACCATGACCTATTAAGGATGAAGGCCTAACCGAGCTAAGAATGTTGAATTTGGGGACGAATTCTCTTGAAGTGGGGGAGAATCGTGAGACCTAATCCAGCCCACTAAGGGCCCAACCACTTTGATCGCAAAACCTACGTGCGCTTCTGTACAAATGTATATATACGGTGTATATATCTCCCTCTACCTCTAGCCGCTTCTTGGCATATCAAACACAAAACCCTAAAGCATTAGATCTCCTTGGTTTCAATCCTTCATCGCTATCATTAGTGATCAAGAGTTGAAGTTGTGTTTCCTTTTCTTTTTCGGTTCACGTTAAGCGGGGAGAAGGGTCGGACGTCTCGTTTTCATCTTTTAACACCGATTTCATTAAGGTAAGGCAAACCTTTCATGGATATATCGTCTATTACATTGAGTATGGCTCTATTAGTTACTGAGATTGTAATTTATGATTCCATAATTGGTTTTAGTGAAGTAGAGGAATTCAGAAACATTGTCAAGTAGGGGTTTCGGTGCTCCGTTTACCGTCGGATCCGAAGGACCCAAATCACGCTTTTGGTGTCGTTGGATAGATCATGATGCAAGGAAGAAGTAGTAACTTTCGGTTATTTATTAAAAGGTAAACTCCATTCGCAGTAACAAGTTGGTGAAAAATCATTGGTTTCTGAACCCAGAAATTAAGTAAACGTTAGAATCAGTTTTCAGTTTCGACTTGAGGTTTTGGTGGAAGAATTCCGGCGATACCTGAGCAGTTCAAGCCAGTTCGACAGTTTTTACAGATATAAGGGGTGTTAGGAAAGCCACCTGAGCCATCATTATCACCGGAAAAGGTAACCCTTAGCTTATGCGTTGGTTGCTTGTCGGTCAAAAATCATCTGCTTATGTCAAAACCTAGAAACCCTAATCTGTGTTGAACAGTTTTTCTTCTGCTGCAAGTTTCAGATTGTTGCTAGCTGCTTCAGCCTTTCTTTCCAGTTCTTGCCAGCTTAGAGTCAGGTGAGGGTGGTATTTGCGGTTATGCAGCAGACTCTTTCCTTATATATTCTTCGATAGTTGCTAAGTATAGGTTCGAGAATAGTCTTTGGGTGGTTTGTGATTACATGTTGAAGTTAGCTTGTTAGTAACTTGAAAGTGTGATGTTAATGTTTAAGGATATATGTTAAGACAAGTTTATGAATGGCATAAGCATATGCAAGAGAATGAGAATGAGAATGTTAGTGTGGGAGTAGTTGTGCCATAAGGACCTTGCTCTAAGTGTGGGAGTAGTTGTGCCGCAAGGGCCTTGCTCTGAGTGTGATGTTTAAGTTGCATGATTGCATGATAAAGAAGAGTATAAATGAGTTATGTGTTGCATATCGTCGATGTGATGATTGTTTGATGGTTAGACATTCTGATTTTATGCTAAGTAATCGTGTCTATGTTTAGAACGTGTTTGCTCTATGACCAGTGGGCAGAGTTGATCTCCTCACTGAGTAAACTCGTTTTACTCACCCCTTTCTCTTTTCCCTTCTTCAGGTCAGGAGAGAAATGTGAATAGCTACGCAAGTTTGTACTTCTTTTTGGTGTATTTTGGGAGTTGGGTGTAACAATTGGTATCAGAGCTAGGTTAAAGCCAAGTCAGTTCTGACCCGGAAGGCTAACTTTTTAAAATGATTTTTTTTTTAAAGAAACACCCTTTTTAATAGCATTTTAAAAAGGGGATTTGTACTTTCTAAAAAAAAAAAAAAAAAAAGACCAAAAGAAGTCGACTTGCGTTTAGAATTGTTTCAGTAAAGTTTTTGTTTGTGTGGGGGTTCTGAATTTTGATCTTATGTAAGCAGAGAATGGCACCAAACAGAAGAGGAAGACGTCTTGCAAACCCCATAGAACACCAAGTTGGTGAGCAAGGTCAGCCGCCAATTGGAGAGAATCATGTTGCCGCTCATACAGAAGAGATTGCTGAAACTCGTGCACAGATGCAAGAGCTCCGGAACATGATGCGAGAGATTTTTGATCGACCTGTTTATGCACCTCGCCAGCCACCACCTGCACCCCTAGTTTCTCCGCCTAATCCACTAGCAGGATTTCAGTTTTCTTATTTTGAGACAATGAAGCTCATGGGTACTATGGGCACGGAGTACTTTAATGGTGGCAATGATCAAGTTCGGGCTGACGATTGGAGGCAGACGTTAGAGAGAAATCTCATGTCAGCTAGATGTCCAGTGGAGTTTAAAAAAGATCTTGCAGTGCATTACTTACGTGGAGATGCAGACAATTGGTAGAGGAATGTTGGGAGGAGCTTACATGTCGGTTATGTGCCTACTTGGGAGGATTTCAGAGAGGAGTTCAATAAGAAGTATTTTCCTCAAGAAGCTATGGTCCAGCTGGAATGTGAGTTTTTGGAGCTTCGTCAGGGCAGAATAACGGTCAGAGAGTATGATGCTGAGTTCACTCCTCTAAGGAGGTTTATTGGAAGAGAGTATGGAGAGCAGGAACTAATTCGTAGATTTATGAGAGGACTAAGAGCTAATATTCAAAATCGGTGTTCTATTCGAGGATGTACTAGCATGGTTGAGCTAGTAGAGCAAGATGCTACAATTGAAAGAGGAATTGAGGAGGAAGCTGAGCACCTCATAAGAATTAATGAGGGGGTAACTAAGGAAGAAAAATCTCATAAGCTTATTTGGGATAACAATGACTCAGGCCTAGGCCGAAACTGTCTCCCAAAGTTTGTGACGTGTGGCAGACAGCATGGTGGAACATGTTGGGAGGCCACAGGGGCGTGCATTAGGTGTGGGGGGACTGATCATTTGGTCAAGAACTGCCCCATCGGAAATGGAGACTGTAGGAGGTGTGGTAAGCAAGGCCACTACGCACGAGAGTGTACTATGCTTGAAAGAGGGGAGCATCAAGGAAACCAAAATCGGGGAAACCTTCCACCACCTCCGAAGAGGGAAGCTTTAGGGCCTGGAGTGTTTGCTACATCAAATCAGGGTGTCGCCCCAAACGTTTCCCTAGAACATGACTAGGTTAAAAACTAAAGTTTAAAAGCAGAAGATTTAAGCTCATTAGAGGCAGGCTTTAAGCTTTCTTTTCTTTTTCTTTTGCGGTTTCTTCTTTTTGGGACTATATGTTTAGGGTTCTTACTCCATTTATTTATTGAATTTCTATGAAGTTGATTTACTGCTTTAAGTGGTTTTGAGACCGTATGTTTTATTCGATTCTTTAATGGTCAATTGAATCGTTTAAAATTTTTATAAGACAAGTTTTGATACCATGACCTATTAAGGATGAAGGCCTAACCGAGCTAAGAATGTTGAATTTGGGGACGAATTCTCTTGAAGTGGGGGAGAATCGTGAGACCTAATCCAGCCCACTAAGGGCCCAACCACTTTGATCGCAAAACCTACGTGCGCTTCTGTACAAATGTATATATACGGTGTATATATCTCCCTCTACCTCTAGCCGCTTCTTGGCATATCAAACACAAAACCCTAAAGCATTAGATCTCCTTGGTTTCAATCCTTCATCGCTATCATTAGTGATCAAGAGTTGAAGTTGTGTTTCCTTTTCTTTTTCGGTTCACGTTAAGCGGGGAGAAGGGTCGGACGTCTCGTTTTCATCTTTTAACACCGATTTCATTAAGGTAAGGCAAACCTTTCATGGATATATCGTCTATTACATTGAGTATGGCTCTATTAGTTACTGAGATTGTAATTTATGATTCCATAATTGGTTTTAGTGAAGTAGAGGAATTCAGAAACATTGTCAAGTAGGGGTTTCGGTGCTCCGTTTACCGTCGGATCCGAAGGACCCAAATCACGCTTTTGGTGTCGTTGGATAGATCATGATGCAAGGAAGAAGTAGTAACTTTCGGTTATTTATTAAAAGGTAAACTCCATTCGCAGTAACAAGTTGGTGAAAAATCATTGGTTTCTGAACCCAGAAATTAACTAAATGTTAGAATCAGTTTTCAGTTTCGACTTGAGGTTTTGGTGGAAGAATTCCGGCGATACCTGAGCAGTTCAAGCCAGTTCGACAGTTTTTACAGATATAAGGGGTGTTAGGAAAGCCACCTGAGCCATCATTATCACCGGAAAAGGTAACCCTTAGCTTATGCGTTGGTTGCTTGTCGGTCAAAAATCATCTGCTTATGTCAAAACCTAGAAACCCTAATCTGTGTTGAACTGTTTTTCTTCTGCTGCAAGTTTCAGATTGTTGCTAGCTGCTTCAACCTTTCTTTCCAGTTCTTGCCAGCTTAGAGTCAGGTGAGGGTGGTATTTGCGGTTATGCAGCAGACTCTTTCCTTATATATTCTTCGATAGTTGCTAAGTATAGGCTCGAGAATAGTCTTTGGGTGGTTTGTGATTACTTGATGAAGTTAGCTTGTTAGTAACTTGAAAGTGTGATGGTAATGTTTATGGATATATGTTAAGACAAGTTTATGAATGGTATAAGCATATGCATGAGAACGAGAATGAGAATGTTAGTGTGGGAGTAGTTGTGCCATAAGGGCCTTGCTCTAAGTGTGGGAGTAGTTGTTTCACAAGGGCCTTGCTCTAAGTGTGATGTTTAAGTTGCATGATTGCATGATAAAGAAGAGTATAAATGAGTTATGTGTTGCATATCGTCGATGTGATGATTGTTTGATGGTTAGACATTCTTATTCTATGCTAAGTAATGGTTGTGTCTATGTTTGGAACGTGTTTGCTATATGAACAGTGGGCAGAGTTGATCTCCTCACTGAGTAAACTCGTTTTACTCACCCCTTTCTCTTTTCCCTTCTCCAGGTCAGGAGAGAAATGTGAATAGCTACGCAAGTTTGTACTTCTTTTAGGTGTTTTTTGGGAGTGGGGTGTAACAGGAGTATTCCAGCCCATCTCTCTTGTTTACTTGGTCGCTTGGGATGGTTGGTTGTGCGAATAAGTAACAAGATGAGGTGGTGTCTAGGGTACAAAGTTTCCGCGAGGCAGTGTGTTGGAGGAAGGTTTCCTGATTTAGAAGTGGAAAGTGCTAAAAGTGGAAAGTTTGAGTTAGAATTTGTCCATTTTAGTGACGGAGAGCCTTGGAGGGGGGGCTTGTGTGGCCTTAGTAGCGGACATTTGAGTTGTTGCGCCATGTGTGGCGGTCTTTTGAGTTATTGTGTGGCCTCTGTGGCGGTCTTTTGAGTTACTGTGTGGCCTCTGTGGCGGGCTATTTAGCCATTGTATGGCCTTTGTGGCGGGCTGTTTATCCAATTGTGTGGCCTTTGTGGCGGGCTTTTTAGCCAATTGTGTGGCCTTTGTGGCGGGTTGTTTAGCCAGAGTGCATGTTTAGGCGGTCTTTCGGGACAGATGGTCTTTGTGACGGTCCTTCGGGACAGATGGTCTTTGTGACGGTCCTTCGGGACGAGTGGCCTTGGTGGTGGTCCTTTTTAGGACATTTTTTTGGCCTTTGTGGCGCTTATGTTTAGGACATTTGTTTGGCCTTGGTGGCGGTCCGGTTTAGGACATTTGTTTGGCCTTTGTGGCGGTCCTGTTTAGGACATTTGTTTGGCCTTTGTGGCGGCCCGTTGGGCAGTGAGGTGATCCTTGTGTGGTCATGAGGTATTCCAGTGAGGGGATATGTGACTGGTAAGACATAGTGTATCTTACGCGAGCCACGGAAAGGAAACCTGGATAGGGATAGGACTCAGACGTGTTCAGAATTTTTTGCTCGCGACTCTTGGGGAACTTAGGTTCTAGTACCGTCATATACTAAGACTTTGTGGCTTGGGAGTGTGGCTGGTATATCGACTTTGGATGACGATCCGGGGGCGCGTTGTAGGCTAGCAACCCAAGAGACGAGTATTGGACTCCCTTATATATATTATGGCATGCGGGCTTAGGCCCGATGAGGAGCCAATATGATGGCATGCAGGCTTCGGTCTGATGAGGACCCAATAGAAAACTCAAGGTTTAGGCCTGTGAGTAAAAAGGAGAGTCCAAAAGTCGAGAGCAAATGATGCCTGGAGCGTGAGTCTATCGCCTAGAGATGACTTTTCGTATGTCGGTCGGAGGAGTGCGGGCCAGGGAGACGGTAGCACGGGGAGAATTGTAACATCCGTGAATCTAAATCGAGGACGAATCTAAATTGGTGGGGGAGAATTGTAACATCGAACCGGAATCCCGGTTTGGGATGTGCATCGATCGATGCTAGAGGAGCATCGGTCGATGCAGGTCAATTTCCTGCGTTTTGACTTAAGTTAAACTCTGCATTTTGAGCATCGGTCGATGCTAGTGCGAGGACGGCGCGGATTGACCTAGGAGCATCGGTCGATGCCATGTGGATGCGTCGGTCGATGTGATTAGGTTTTCACGTGATGTTGAGCATGCATTGATCGATGCAAGTGGAAGCATCGGTCGATGCAAGTGAACCTTGTGTCGATCAATGCATACCTTGTGTCGGTCGATGCAAGTGAACCTTGTGTCGATCAATGCATACCTTCATTCATACCTTTTCATTTTTTTAATAGATTAACGAAGCTTCTTCTAATCCTATATATATTTTGTACAGATCGGATCGGAGAGATATGCACTTTGATTTGAAGAATCAAGAAGGATTCAGAACATTATCAAACTGTTCCTTCTTGTTACAGAGGTGGTCTTTGTTGACTCAATACGTCTTAATATTCCACTTCAGTCCACTTCAGTCTTCCCAATCCTTACTTTAAGTCATCAGTAAGTCTACTTTAAAAGTTTATTTTTGTTACAGATTTTACATTATTGGATTGAGAATTGACATTTTTCTTCCCATTGTTTTCTAACTTTGTTGCTTCTCTAGATGATGGTGGAGATGTATACATATGGTTCTTCGCATATCTTATTTTAGGGATTACCACCGGCCCAACCACAACAAAAAATCAACAACAACTAATAATGTAAAAATCCTCTATAAGTAAACTTCATATCCTTTATCTTGGTTTTATTTTTAATAAAAAAAAATTAAAAACTAATAATCTCTTCTTCTTTTTTGTTTTTGGGTGTTATATCTAAGCACCTTCTCTCTACTCTCACCATCTAAAGATGCTTTTCTGGCCACATATATCTGAATTATATCTCTACTAACTGTTCTTCTTGAATGAGGCTTGAATACATTCCAGACACCCAATAAAGGCAAGTGGCAATTCTGCCAAAACAAGCATTTCATTTGAAGCCTTTCTGAAGACACTCTCTGTTATTCTTCCATCTTGCAGCTTTCCCTCATTACTAATAACAGCTTGTGTCTGACGTCCAGCCCATGCCTTGTACGGCTTACATATATCCAAATACTTCTTCAAGTTTGAAGTCCCTTGTTTAGTTGGACATACAAAGGACTTCTTGCAATAGTGACAATCACCCATATTCGGATCCTTCACTTGTCTTGTGAAATGCTTCCAGACTTCAGACCATTGAGCAGGTAACTTCTTAGGATTATTACAATCATCATCACCTCGTGGAGCTTCATTCCTCTTCCCTTTACTTTTATCACTGGGCGGAGGAGTCTTAAACCTATCTTCATGTCCTTGTCTGTTCTCATCATTGGCGTCTGGATTGTTTGAGGAATCCATCTACAACATTTCAAAAGATAATCCATTTCAAAACATGTATGAATAACAAATCCACAACAACATTACATTCGGTTCACTATCTAAATATATATTTATATGTTTGAATATACATTCTGTCTAATATACAAGAAACCCCAAAATCTCAACATTACATCATAGTATATTCGATCCAATATACAAGAACACCCCAAAATCTCCAAAGCAAAAAAAAGTTCTCATTTACACACATCAAATTCGACCAAAAAAAAAATCCCATTTACATAGCAGTTGGAAGAGCGAGACAAAGAATTAAGTTATGTATCTAAAATTCTAAATCATAGACTATGAACAAAACAAAGAAGAAAGAACCAAACGGATCAAGAAAAAAAATGTTATATGAAACGAATAAAAGAACTTTAACAAACCAAAAAATGCGTTTCTCTTTAAAGATATATATCTAAAAGAAGTAAAAATCAAAACAATTATACAATAAATCTAAGAAATATAAAACTAAAAATCATAGAAAACCCTCAAACTCGATCTCCAAAACCTGTTCCGCAGATACCCTAATCTTTGGGTTCTCCATAAACAGCTAGAACTCTATCAATTGTAAGCTTCCTTTTCCTCTTTATTGACATTATTGATTCTTTATGTCTGAAAGTAGAAACAAAACCATTCCTTTGTTGTTGTTATTGTCATGTTGCATTCGGTATTGGAAAATTTAAGTCGGCAAAGTATTGCTTGTGACTTGGGTTGTGCTAGGTGTCGTGCCGATAGGAAACAGTTAATTATGCGATTTGTGTTTGTCCACCTGCCCGAGAGGCATGAGAGTTGTCTCAGGTACCGGTTGAGCCAAACTCCTTTCTGACAAAGTCTGTGTACGAAAACGTGAATTATTTTTTGCGTCCTACTAATCTGAATTTCTAAATCTCGACATTTCCTTTTCCTATGTGATATATATGAAAAACGAGGAATGCAAGATTTTTCGAAAATAAGGTCGATGAGGTTATCCGATCAGACAAATTATAAAGTCTAAATATCATTGCTTGCTTGTTGTTTGATTCGTTTTTGCATTGCTCTGTTTTTATTGTGTTGCTTTGTTTTCACGTTTAGTCTAGCTCGACCCTGTACTCGACCTACACTCGGTCGAGTGCCGCTCGAGTTCGTCCCCAGAACTTGTGTTTATGATTTGTGATTGGAGAGATATGATATCTGGTCGTTTGTATTGTATGATATCCTGACTTAACCGTATATATACCTCTACTACAACAGTCAAGCCGTTGCACATCCTATTCAGGCCGTTTGTTCACTTGAGCTGCTTCCAGTCGAGCACCAAGCTTTCTTTGGCCGAGTCGATGCTCATTGGGTTCCTCAAACTTATGATGAGGCTAAGGAACACCAAGAGTGGTTAGATGCTGTCAAAGACGAAACTGGTGCCATGATCCGGAACAACACGTGGGATGAGGCTGACCTTCCCAAAGGCAAAAAGGCTGTGAGCTCCAAATGGGTCTTCACCATCAAGTTCTTGAGTACAGGCGCCATTGAACGCCACAAGGCTCGACTGGTCGCCCGTGGTTTTACCCAAACATATGGTGATGACTACACGGAGACATTCGCCCCGGTGGCTAAGCTCTATACAGTTCGGGTCGTTCTCTCTCTCGCAGTCAACCTCTCGTGGGATCTTTGGCAAATGGATGTCAAAAATGCCTTCCTCCAAGGCGAATTGGACGAGGAGGTTTATATGACGCCTCCTCCGGGCCTTGAAGACTTAGTTGCTCCCGGGAAAGTCTTGAGGCTGCGCAAGGCCATCTATGGCCTCAAGCAGTCTCCGCGGGCCTGGTACCAAAAGCTGAGCTCCACCCTCAAAACTCACGGTTTTAGGCGATCAGAGGCTGATCACACCCTTTTCATGCTTCAAACATCTCTTGGCCTGGTAGTGGTGCTTATCTATGTCGACGACATTATTGTGACTGGCGATGATAAAGCTGGCATTGCAGATACCAAGCAGTCTCTCAAGTCTGTTTTTGATATCAAGGACTTAGGCGAGCTCAAATACTTCCTTGCGATTGAAATCTGTCGCTCTCCGGAAGGACTCTTCCTAGCTGAAACCGGCAAGCTTGGTGTGTCTCCGGCGGCTACGCCACTAGATGAGGATTACCAGCTCAAGCGAAAGGGGGAGAGCATTCGGGCAAAAGAAGGCAAGCCGCGAGAGCCCATGGACGAGCCATTTCCGGATGTCACACGCTATCGTCGGCTTGTAGGTAAGTTAATATATCTTACCATCACGCGACCTGACATATGCTATGCTGTGAACCAGGTTAGTCAGCACATGAAGGCTCCAAGCAAGTATCAATGGAGCATGGTCAAAAGGATTCTAAGCTATCTCAAAGGCAGTCCGGGTCAAGGCATTTGGATGGGCAAGAATGATAATACTGAACTAGTAGGCTATTGTGATGCGGACTACAATGGAGATACTTTGGATAGGAGGTCAACCACTGGATATTGTAGCTTCATCGGTGGGAACCTAGTTACATGGAAGTCAAAGAAGCAGAAGGTGGTATCTTGGTCAAGCGCCGAAGCCGAGTATCGAGCAATGAGGAAGCTAACCAACGAATTGACTTGGTTGAAGGGGCTTCTCAAGGATCTTGGTATTGACACAAAGCAACCAATTACGATGCATTGTGACAATGAGGCTGCAATTCACATAGCCACCAACTCTGTCTTCCATGAGAGAACCAAGCACATTGAAAGTGATTGCCACAAAGTTAGGGAGAAGATTGAGGAAGGAGTTATACTACCGTGTCACACTCGGAGTCAAGATCAGTTGGCCGATATCTTCACCAAATCTGCAAGTCCTAAGGTTTGTGACTACATTCATACCAAACTTGGGCTTGTAGACATTACAAGACCTTGATCGACTCCTCTAATCCGTGGACAACACACTCTTTTTCCCTTGACTTAGTTTTGTCCCATGAGATTTTCTAAATCAAGGTTTTTAATGAGGTGCTGCTTCACGGGTTCCAAGCTTAGCCAATTCATTCGGCTAAGCTTGAGGGGGAGTATTGACCATGGCCGTTAATGTGTTAGGCCGTCCGTACGGTCCGGTTATGTGTTAGGCCGTCCGTATGGTCCGGTTAGCCTAGGCCATGAGGCCATCAGGCCATAAGTGAGAAATAAAGAAGAAGCGGCCCCTAGAAGCCCACGAGAAAGAAGGATCTCGAATGGAGAAAGAATCACGTGTGCATTTGGTGGCTTGGTGGTTGACTCCACAATTCAAACTAACAAGGACATGTCGCTTTCATCTCATTAATGTTGGACCACAACATTGGACCACACAAGTGACTCCTTCTCTCTTGTGCCTAACGGCTAGTTCCTTTTGTTTCACTATATCTAGTCTTGTAAACAACATAAGAGGAATACTATTCTAGTTCATTCGATTATTCTCTTTGTTACACGTTTATCTCTCTCTCTTGTTTAACCTTACAACACCAAAACCTCTCTTATTCTCTTAAGTATTCCGCTTATTCTAACACCAAATTCAACCCAAACTCTTATAAGTAGTCAAATACATTGGATTGTTACAAATTCTGCCCGTACAAACAGTAACAAAGCCGTTTACTGCTTCGAATCAACATTTGCTCGGTTTTAGCCTATTTTGGGACAAAATAGGTAAACGTGGTGTCAAAACACTCCAAATTCAACCCAAACTCTTATAAGTAGTCAAATACATTGGATTGTTACATATTTTGACCCTAGAAAGAGTAACATAGCTGTTTACTGCTTCGATTCAATGTTTTCTCTCAGTTTTAGCCTGTTTTCTCGGTTTATGCATGTTTTGGGATAAAACGGGTTTAAGTGGTATCTAAACACTCCAAATTCAACCCAAACTCTTACAAGTAGTCAAATACATTGGATTGTTACACATTCTGACCCTAGAAACAGTAACAAAGCCGTTTACTGCTTCGAATCAACGTTTTCTCGGTTTTAGCCTATTTTGGGACAAAATAGGCAAAAGTGGTGTCAAAACACTCCAAATTCAACCCAAACTCTTATAAGTAGTCAAATACATTGGATTGTTACATATTTTGACCCTAAAAAGAGTAACATAGCTGTTTACTGTTTCGAATCAATGTTTTCTCTCGGTTTTAGCATGTTTTCTTGGTTTATGCCTGTTTTGGGATAAAACGGGTTTAAGTGTTGTCTAAACACTCCAAATTCATCCCAAACTCTTACAATTAGTCATATGCATTGGATTGTCACACATTCTGACCCTAGAAACAGTAACAAAGCCGTTTACAGCTTTGAATCAACGTTTTCACGGTTTTAGCCTATTTTGGGACAAAATAGGTAAAAGTGGTGTCTAAACACTCCAAATTCAACCCAAACTCTTATAAGTAGTCAAATACATTGGATTGTTACACATTCTGCCCCTAGAAACAGTAAAAAAGCCGTTTACTGCTTCGAATCAACGTCTTCTCGGTTTTAGCCTATTTTGGGACAAAATAGGTAAAAGTGGTGTCAAAACACTCCAAATTCAACCCAAACTCTTATAAGTAGTCAGATACATTGGATTGTTACATATATTGACCCTAGAAAGAGTAACATAGCTGTTTACTGCTTCGATTCAATGTTTTCTCTCAGTTTTAGCCTGTTTTCTCGGTTTATGCCTGTTTTGGGATAAAACGGTTTTAAGTGTTGTCTAAACACTCCAAATTCATCCCAAACTCTTACAATTAGTCATATGCATTGGATTGTCACACATTTTGACCCTAGAAACAGTAACAAAGCCGTTTACTGCTTTGAATCAACGTTTTAACGGTTTTAGCCTATTTTGGGACAAAGTAGGTAAAAGTGGTGTCAAAACACTCCAAATTCAACCCAAACTCTTATAAGTAGTCAAATACATTGGATTGTTACATATTTTGACCCTAAAAAGAGTAACATAGCTGTTTACTGTTTCGAATCAATGTTTTCTCTCGGTTTTAGCATGTTTTCTTGGTTTATGCCTGTTTTGGGATAAAACGGGTTTAAGTGTTGTCTAAACACTCCAAATTCATCCCAAACTCTTACAATTAGTCATATGCATTGGATTGTCACACATTCTGACCCTAGAAACAGTAACAAAGCTGTTTACAGCTTTGAATCAACATTTTCACGGTTTTACCCTATTTTGGGACAAAATAGGTAAAAGTGGTGTCAAAACACTCCAAATTCAACCCAAACTCTTATAAGTAGTCAAATACATTGGATTGTTACATATTTTGACCCTAAAAAGAGTAACATAGCTGTTTACTGTTTCGAATCAATGTTTTCTCTCGGTTTTAGCATGTTTTCTTGGTTTATGCCTGTTTTGGGATAAAACGGGTTTAAGTGTTGTCTAAACACTCCAAATTCATCCCAAACTCTTACAATTAGTCATATGCATTGGATTGTCACACATTCTGACCCTAGAAACAGTAACAAAGCCGTTTACAGTTTTGAATCAACGTTTTCACGGTTTTAGCCTATTTTGGGACAAAATAGGTAAAAGTGGTGTCTAAACACTCCAAATTCAACCCAAACTCTTATAAGTAGTCAAATACATTGGATTGTTACACATTCTGCCCCTAGAAACAGTAACAAAGCCGTTTACTTCTTCGAATCAACGTCTTCTCGGTTTTAGCCTATTTTGGGACAAAATAGGTAAAAGTGGTGTCAAAACACTCCAAATTCAACCCAAACTCTTATAAGTAGTCAGATACATTGGATTGTTACATATATTGACCCTAGAAAGAGTAACATAGCTGTTTACTGCTTTGATTCAATGTTTTCTCTCAGTTTTAGCCTGTTTTCTCGGTTTATGCCTGTTTTGGGATAAAACGGTTTTAAGTGTTGTCTAAACACTCCAAATTCATCCCAAACTCTTACAATTAGTCATATGCATTGGATTGTCACACATTTTGACCATAGAAACAGTAACAAAGCCGTTTACTGCTTTGAATCAACGTTTTAACGGTTTTAGCCTATTTTGGGACAAAGTAGGTAAAAGTGGTGTCAAAACACTCCAAATTCAACCCAAACTCTTATAAGTAGTCAAATACATTGGATTGTTACATATTTTGACCCTAAAAAGAGTAACATAGCTGTTTACTGTTTCGAATCAATGTTTTCTCTTGGTTTTAGCATGTTTTCTTGGTTTATGCCTGTTTTGGGATAAAACGGGTTTAAGTGTTGTCTAAACACTCCAAATTCATCCCAAACTCTTACAATTAGTCATATGCATTGGATTGTCACACATTCTGACCCTAGAAACAGTAACAAAGCCGTTTACAGCTTTGAATCAACATTTTCACGGTTTTACCCTATTTTGGGACAAAATAGGTAAAAATGGTGTCTAAACACTGCAAATTCAACCCAAACTCTTATAAGTAGTCAAATACATTGGATTGTTACACATTCTGCCCCTAGAAACAGTAACAAAGCCATTTACTGCTTCGAATCAACGTTTTCTCGGTTTTAGCCTATTTTGGGACAAAATAGGTAAAAGTGGTGTCAAAACACTCCAAATTCAACCCAAACTCTTATAAGTAGTCAAATACATTGGATTGTTACATATATTGACCCTAGAAAGAGTAACATAGCTGTTTACTGCTTCGATTCAATGTTTTCTCTCAGTTTTAGCCTGTTTTCTCGGTTTATGCCTGTTTTGGGATAAAACAGTTTTAAGTGTTGTCTAAACACTCCAAATTCATCCCAAACTCTTACAATTAGTCATATGCATTGGATTGTCACACATTCTGACCCTAGAAACAGTAACAAAGCCGTTTACTGCTTTGAATCAACGTTTTAACGGTTTTAGCCTATTTTGGGACAAAGTAGGTAAAAGTGGTGTCAAAACACTCCAAATTCAACCTAGTCAAATACATTGGATTGTTACATATTTTGACCCTAAAAAGAGTAACATAGCTGTTTACTGTTTCTAATCAATGTTTTCTCTCGGTTTATGCCTGTTTTGGGATAAAACGGTTTTAAGTGTTGTCTAATCACTCCAAATTCATCCCAAACTCTTACAATTAGTCATATGCATTGGATTGTCACATATTCTGACCCTAGAAACAGTAACAAAGCCGTTTACAGCTTTGAATCAACGTTTTCACGGTTTTAGCTTATTTTGGGACAAAATAGGTAAAAGTGGTGTCTAAGCACTCCAAATTCAACCCAAACTCTTATAAGTAGTCAAATACATTGGATTGTTACACATTCTGCACCTAGAAACAGTAACAAAGCCGTTTACTGCTTTGAATCAATGTTTTCTCGGTTTTAGCCTATTTTGCGACAAAATAGATAAAAATGGTGTCAAAACACTCCAAAAATTCAACCCAAACTCTTATAAGTAGTCAAATACATTGGATTGTTACATATATTGACCCTAGAAAGAGTAACATAGCTTTTTACTGCTTCGATTCAATGTTTTGTCTCAGTTTTAGCCTGTTTTCTCGGTTTATGCCTGTTCTGGGATAAAACGGGTTTAAGTGGTGTCTAAACACTCCAAATTCAACCCAAACACTTACAATTAGTCATATGCATTGGATTGTCACACATTCTAACCCTAGAAACAGTAACAAAGCCGTTTACTGCTTTGAATCAACGTTCTAACGGTTTTAGCCTATTTTGGGACAAAGTAGGTAAAAGTCGTGTCCAAACACTCCAAATGCAACCCAAACTCTTATAAGTAGTCAAATACATTGGATTGTTACATATTTTGACCCTAAATAGAGTAACATAGCTGTTTACTGTTTCGAATCAATGTTTTCTCTCGGTTTTAGCATGTTTTCTTGGTTTATGCCTGTTTTGGGATAAAACGGGCTTAAGTGTTGTCTAAACACTCCAAATTCATCCCAAACTCTTACAATTAGTCATATGCATTGGATTGTCACATATTCTGACCCTAGAAACAGTAACAAAGCCGTTTACAGCTTTGAATCAACGTTTTCATGGTTTTAGCCTATTTTGGGACAAAATAGGTAAAAGTGGTGTCAAAACATTCCAAATTCAACCCAAACTCTTATAAGTAGTCAAATACATTGGATTGTTACATATTTTGACCCTAGAAAGAGTAACATAGCTGTTTACTTCTTCGATTCAATGTTTTCTCTCAGTTTTAGCATGTTTTCTTGGTTTATGCCTGTTTTGGGATAAAACGGGTTTAAGTGTTGTGTAAACACTCCAAATTCATCCCAAACTCTTACAATTAGTCATATGTATTGGATTGTCACACATTCTGACCCTAGAAACAGTAACAAAGCCGTTTACTGCTTTGAATCAACGTTTTAACGGTTTTAGCCTATTTTGGGACAAAGTAGGTAAAAGTCGTGTCCAAACACTCCAAATGCAACCCAAACTCTTATAAGTAGTCAAATACATTGGATTGTTACATATTTTGACCCTAAAAAGAGTAACATAGCTGTTTACTGTTTCGAATCAATGTTTTCTCTCGGTTTTAGCATGTTTTCTTGGTTTATGCCTGTTTTGGGATAAAACGGGTTTAAGTGTTGTCTAAACACTCCAAATTCATCCCAAACTCTTACAATTAGTCATATGCATTGGATTGTCACACATTCTGACCCTAGAAACAGTAACAAAGCCGTTTACAGCTTTGAATCAACGTTTTCACGGTTTTAGCCTATTTTGGGACAAAATAGGTAAAAGTGGTGTCTAAACACTCCAAATTCAACCCAAACTCTTATAAGTAGTAAAATACATTGGATTGTTACACATTCTGCCCCTAGAAACAGTAAAAAAGCCGTTTACTGCTTCGAATCAACGTCTTCTCGGTTTTAGCCTATTTTGGGACAAACTCTTATAAGTAGTCAGATACATTGGATTGTTACATATATTGACCCTAGAAAGAGTAACATAGCTGTTTACTGCTTCGATTCAATGTTTTCTCTCAGTTTTAGCCTGTTTTCTCGGTTTATGCCTGTTTTGGGATAAAACGGTTTTAAGTGTTGTCTAAACACTCCAAATTCATCCCAAACTCTTACAATTAGTCATATGCATTGGATTGTCACACATTTTGACCCTAGAAACAGTAACAAAGCCGTTTACTGCTTTGAATCAACGTTTTAACGGTTTTAGCCTATTTTGGGACAAAGTAGGTAAAAGTGGTGTCAAAACACTCCAAATTCAACCCAAACTCTTATAAGTAGTCAAATACATTGGATTGTTACATATTTTGACCCTAAAAAGAGTAACATAGCTGTTTACTGTTTCGAATCAATGTTTTCTCTCGGTTTTAGCATGTTTTCTTGGTTTATGCCTGTTTTGGGATAAAACGGGTTTAAGTGTTGTCTAAACACTCCAAATTCATCCCAAACTCTTACAATTAGTCATATGCATTGGATTGTCACACATTCTGACCCTAGAAACAGTAACAAAGCTGTTTACAGCTTTGAATCAACATTTTCACGGTTTTACCCTATTTTGGGACAAAATAGGTAAAAGTGGTGTCAAAACACTCCAAATTCAACCCAAACTCTTATAAGTAGTCAAATACATTGGATTGTTACATATTTTGACCCTAAAAAGAGTAACATAGCTGTTTACTGTTTCGAATCAATGTTTTCTCTCGGTTTTAGCATGTTTTCTTGGTTTATGCCTGTTTTGGGATAAAACGGGTTTAAGTGTTGTCTAAACACTCCAAATTCATCCCAAACTCTTACAATTAGTCATATGCATTGGATTGTCACACATTCTGACCCTAGAAACAGTAACAAAGCCGTTTACAGTTTTGAATCAACGTTTTCACGGTTTTAGCCTATTTTGGGACAAAATAGGTAAAAGTGGTGTCTAAACACTCCAAATTCAACCCAAACTCTTATAAGTAGTCAAATACATTGGATTGTTACACATTCTGCCCCTAGAAACAGTAACAAAGCCGTTTACTTCTTCGAATCAACGTCTTCTCGGTTTTAGCCTATTTTGGGACAAAATAGGTAAAAGTGGTGTCAAAACACTCCAAATTCAACCCAAACTCTTATAAGTAGTCAGATACATTGGATTGTTACATATATTGACCCTAGAAAGAGTAACATAGCTGTTTACTGCTTTGATTCAATGTTTTCTCTCAGTTTTAGCCTGTTTTCTCGGTTTATGCCTGTTTTGGGATAAAACGGTTTTAAGTGTTGTCTAAACACTCCAAATTCATCCCAAACTCTTACAATTAGTCATATGCATTGGATTGTCACACATTTTGACCATAGAAACAGTAACAAAGCCGTTTACTGCTTTGAATCAACGTTTTAACGGTTTTAGCCTATTTTGGGACAAAGTAGGTAAAAGTGGTGTCAAAACACTCCAAATTCAACCCAAACTCTTATAAGTAGTCAAATACATTGGATTGTTACATATTTTGACCCTAAAAAGAGTAACATAGCTGTTTACTGTTTCGAATCAATGTTTTCTCTTGGTTTTAGCATGTTTTCTTGGTTTATGCCTGTTTTGGGATAAAACGGGTTTAAGTGTTGTCTAAACACTCCAAATTCATCCCAAACTCTTACAATTAGTCATATGCATTGGATTGTCACACATTCTGACCCTAGAAACAGTAACAAAGCCGTTTACAGCTTTGAATCAACATTTTCACGGTTTTACCCTATTTTGGGACAAAATAGGTAAAAATGGTGTCTAAACACTGCAAATTCAACCCAAACTCTTATAAGTAGTCAAATACATTGGATTGTTACACATTCTGCCCCTAGAAACAGTAACAAAGCCATTTACTGCTTCGAATCAACGTTTTCTCGGTTTTAGCCTATTTTGGGACAAAATAGGTAAAAGTGGTGTCAAAACACTCCAAATTCAACCCAAACTCTTATAAGTAGTCAAATACATTGGATTGTTACATATATTGACCCTAGAAAGAGTAACATAGCTGTTTACTGCTTCGATTCAATGTTTTCTCTCAGTTTTAGCCTGTTTTCTCGGTTTATGCCTGTTTTGGGATAAAACGGTTTTAAGTGTTGTCTAAACACTCCAAATTCATCCCAAACTCTTACAATTAGTCATATGCATTGGATTGTCACACATTCTGACCCTAGAAACAGTAACAAAGCCGTTTACTGCTTTGAATCAACGTTTTAACGGTTTTAGCCTATTTTGGGACAAAGTAGGTAAAAGTGGTGTCAAAACACTCCAAATTCAACCTAGTCAAATACATTGGATTGTTACATATTTTGACCCTAAAAAGAGTAACATAGCTGTTTACTGTTTCTAATCAATGTTTTCTCTCGGTTTATGCCTGTTTTGGGATAAAACGGTTTTAAGTGTTGTCTAATCACTCCAAATTCATCCCAAACTCTTACAATTAGTCATATGCATTGGATTGTCACATATTCTGACCCTAGAAACAGTAACAAAGCCGTTTACAGCTTTGAATCAACGTTTTCACGGTTTTAGCTTATTTTGGGACAAAATAGGTAAAAGTGGTGTCTAAGCACTCCAAATTCAACCCAAACTCTTATAAGTAGTCAAATACATTGGATTGTTACACATTCTGCACCTAGAAACAGTAACAAAGCCGTTTACTGCTTTGAATCAATGTTTTCTCGGTTTTAGCCTATTTTGCGACAAAATAGGTAAAAGTGGTGTCAAAACACTCCAAAAATTCAACCCAAACTCTTATAAGTAGTCAAATACATTGGATTGTTACATATATTGACCCTAGAAAGAGTAACATAGCTTTTTACTGCTTCGATTCAATGTTTTGTCTCAGTTTTAGCCTGTTTTCTCGGTTTATGCCTGTTCTGGGATAAAACGGGTTTAAGTGGTGTCTAAACACTCCAAATTCAACCCAAACACTTACAATTAGTCATATGCATTGGATTGTCACACATTCTAACCCTAGAAACAGTAACAAAGCCGTTTACTGCTTTGAATCAACGTTCTAACGGTTTTAGCCTATTTTGGGACAAAGTAGGTAAAAGTCGTGTCCAAACACTCCAAATGCAACCCAAACTCTTATAAGTAGTCAAATACATTGGATTGTTACATATTTTGACCCTAAAAAGAGTAACATAGCTGTTTACTGTTTCGAATCAATGTTTTCTCTCGGTTTTAGCATGTTTTCTTGGTTTATGCCTGTTTTGGGATAAAACGGGCTTAAGTGTTGTCTAAACACTCCAAATTCATCCCAAACTCTTACAATTAGTCATATGCATTGGATTGTCACATATTCTGACCCTAGAAACAGTAACAAAGCCGTTTACAGCTTTGAATCAACGTTTTCATGGTTTTAGCCTATTTTGGGACAAAATAGGTAAAAGTGGTGTCAAAAGATTCCAAATTCAACCCAAACTCTTATAAGTAGTCAAATACATTGGATTGTTACATATTTTGACCCTAGAAAGAGTAACATAGCTGTTTACTTCTTCGATTCAATGTTTTCTCTCAGTTTTAGCATGTTTTCTTGGTTTATGCCTGTTTTGGGATAAAACGGGTTTAAGTGTTGTGTAAACACTCCAAATTCATCCCAAACTCTTACAATTAGTCATATGTATTGGATTGTCACACATTCTGACCCTAGAAACAGTAACAAAGCCGTTTACTGCTTTGAATCAACGTTTTAACGGTTTTAGCCTATTTTGGGACAAAGTAGGTAAAAGTGGTGTCAAAACACTCCAAATTCAACCCAAACTCTTATAAGTAGTCAAATACATTGGATTGTTACATATATTGACCCTAGAAAGAGTAACATAGCTGTTTACTGCTTCGATTCAATGTTTTGTCTCAGTTTTAGCCTGTTTTCTCGGTTTATGCCTGTTTTGGGATAAAATGGGTTGAAGTGGTTTCCAAACACTCCAAATTCAACCCAAACACTTATAAGTAGTAAAATACATTGGATTGTTACACATTCTGACCCTAGAAACAGTAACAAAGCCGTTTACTGCTTTGAATCAACGTTTTCTCGGTTTTAGCCTATTTTGGGACAAAATAGGTAAAAGTGGTGTCAAAACACTCCAAATTCAACCCAAACTCTTATAAGTAGTCAAATACATTGGATTGTTACATATTTTGACCCTAGAAAGAGTAACATAGCTGTTTACTTCTTCGATTCAATGTTTTCTCTCAGTTTTAGCATGTTTTCTTGGTTTATGGTTGTTTTGGGATAAAACGGGTTTAAGTGTTGTGTAAACACTCCAAATTCATCCCAAACTCTTACAATTAGTCATATGTATTGGATTGTCACACATTCTGACCCTAGAAACAGTAACAAAGCCGTTTACTGCTTTGAATCAACGTTTTCTCGGTTTTAGCCTATTTTGGGTCAAAATAGGTAAAAGTGGTGTCAAAACACTCCAAATTCAACCCAAACTCTTATAAGTAGTCAAATACATTGGATTGTTACATATTTTGACCCTAGAAAGAGTAACATAGCTGTTTACTTCTTCGATTCAATGTTTTCTCTCAGTTTTAGCATGTTTTCTTGGTTTATGGTTGTTTTGGGATAAAACGGGTTTAAGTGTTGTCTAAACACTCCAAATTCATCCCAAACTCTTACAATTAGTCATATGCATTGGATTGTCACACATTCTGACCCTAGAAACAGTAACAAAGCTGTTTACAGCTTTGAATCAACATTTTCACGGTTTTACCCTATTTTGGGACAAAATAGGTAAAAGTGGTGTCAAAACACTCCAAATTCAACCCAAACTCTTATAAGTAGTCAAATACATTGGATTGTTACATATTTTGACCCTAAAAAGAGTAACATAGCTGTTTACTGTTTCGAATCAATGTTTTCTCTCGGTTTTAGCATGTTTTCTTGGTTTATGCCTGTTTTGGGATAAAACGGGTTTAAGTGTTGTCTAAACACTCCAAATTCATCCCAAACTCTTACAATTAGTCATATGCATTGGATTGTCACACATTCTGACCCTAGAAACAGTAACAAAGCCGTTTACAGTTTTGAATCAACGTTTTCACGGTTTTAGCCTATTTTGGGACAAAATAGGTAAAAGTGGTGTCTAAACACTCCAAATTCAACCCAAACTCTTATAAGTAGTCAAATACATTGGATTGTTACACATTCTGCCCCTAGAAACAGTAACAAAGCCGTTTACTTCTTCGAATCAACGTCTTCTCGGTTTTAGCCTATTTTGGGACAAAATAGGTAAAAGTGGTGTCAAAACACTCCAAATTCAACCCAAACTCTTATAAGTAGTCAGATACATTGGATTGTTACATATATTGACCCTAGAAAGAGTAACATAGCTGTTTACTGCTTTGATTCAATGTTTTCTCTCAGTTTTAGCCTGTTTTCTCGGTTTATGCCTGTTTTGGGATAAAACGGTTTTAAGTGTTGTCTAAACACTCCAAATTCATCCCAAACTCTTACAATTAGTCATATGCATTGGATTGTCACACATTTTGACCATAGAAACAGTAACAAAGCCGTTTACTGCTTTGAATCAACGTTTTAACGGTTTTAGCCTATTTTGGGACAAAGTAGGTAAAAGTGGTGTCAAAACACTCCAAATTCAACCCAAACTCTTATAAGTAGTCAAATACATTGGATTGTTACATATATTGACCCTAGAAAGAGTAACATAGCTGTTTACTGCTTCGATTCAATGTTTTGTCTCAGTTTTAGCCTGTTTTCTCGGTTTATGCCTGTTTTGGGATAAAATGGGTTGAAGTGGTTTCCAAACACTCCAAATTCAACCCAAACACTTATAAGTAGTAAAATACATTGGATTGTTACACATTCTGACCCTAGAAACAGTAACAAAGCCGTTTACTGCTTTGAATCAACGTTTTCTCGGTTTTAGCCTATTTTGGGACAAAATAGGTAAAAGTGGTGTCAAAACACTCCAAATTCAACCCAAACTCTTATAAGTAGTCAAATACATTGGATTGTTACATATTTTGACCCTAGAAAGAGTAACATAGCTGTTTACTTCTTCGATTCAATGTTTTCTCTCAGTTTTAGCATGTTTTCTTGGTTTATGGTTGTTTTGGGATAAAACGGGTTTAAGTGTTGTGTAAACACTCCAAATTCATCCCAAACTCTTACAATTAGTCATATGTATTGGATTGTCACACATTCTGACCCTAGAAACAGTAACAAAGCCGTTTACTGCTTTGAATCAACGTTTTCTCGGTTTTAGCCTATTTTGGGTCAAAATAGGTAAAAGTGGTGTCAAAACACTCCAAATTCAACCCAAACTCTTATAAGTAGTCAAATACATTGGATTGTTACATATTTTGACCCTAGAAAGAGTAACATAGCTGTTTACTTCTTCGATTCAATGTTTTCTCTCAGTTTTAGCATGTTTTCTTGGTTTATGGTTGTTTTGGGATAAAACGGGTTTAAGTGTTGTCTAAACACTCCAAATTCATCCCAAACTCTTACAATTAGTCATATGCATTGGATTGTCACACATTCTGACCCTAGAAACAGTAACAAAGCTGTTTACAGCTTTGAATCAACATTTTCACGGTTTTACCCTATTTTGGGACAAAATAGGTAAAAGTGGTGTCAAAACACTCCAAATTCAACCCAAACTCTTATAAGTAGTCAAATACATTGGATTGTTACATATTTTGACCCTAAAAAGAGTAACATAGCTGTTTACTGTTTCGAATCAATGTTTTCTCTCGGTTTTAGCATGTTTTCTTGGTTTATGCCTGTTTTGGGATAAAACGGGTTTAAGTGTTGTCTAAACACTCCAAATTCATCCCAAACTCTTACAATTAGTCATATGCATTGGATTGTCACACATTCTGACCCTAGAAACAGTAACAAAGCCGTTTACAGTTTTGAATCAACGTTTTCACGGTTTTAGCCTATTTTGGGACAAAATAGGTAAAAGTGGTGTCTAAACACTCCAAATTCAACCCAAACTCTTATAAGTAGTCAAATACATTGGATTGTTACACATTCTGCCCCTAGAAACAGTAACAAAGCCGTTTACTTCTTCGAATCAACGTCTTCTCGGTTTTAGCCTATTTTGGGACAAAATAGGTAAAAGTGGTGTCAAAACACTCCAAATTCAACCCAAACTCTTATAAGTAGTCAGATACATTGGATTGTTACATATATTGACCCTAGAAAGAGTAACATAGCTGTTTACTGCTTTGATTCAATGTTTTCTCTCAGTTTTAGCCTGTTTTCTCGGTTTATGCCTGTTTTGGGATAAAACGGTTTTAAGTGTTGTCTAAACACTCCAAATTCATCCCAAACTCTTACAATTAGTCATATGCATTGGATTGTCACACATTTTGACCATAGAAACAGTAACAAAGCCGTTTACTGCTTTGAATCAACGTTTTAACGGTTTTAGCCTATTTTGGGACAAAGTAGGTAAAAGTGGTGTCAAAACACCCCAAATTCAACCCAAACTCTTATAAGTAGTCAAATACATTGGATTGTTACATATTTTGACCCTAAAAAGAGTAACATAGCTGTTTACTGTTTCGAATCAATGTTTTCTCTTGGTTTTAGCATGTTTTCTTGGTTTATGCCTGTTTTGGGATAAAACGGGTTTAAGTGTTGTCTAAACACTCCAAATTCATCCCAAACTCTTACAATTAGTCATATGCATTGGATTGTCACACATTCTGACCCTAGAAACAGTAACAAAGCCGTTTACAGCTTTGAATCAACATTTTCACGGTTTTACCCTATTTTGGGACAAAATAGGTAAAAATGGTGTCTAAACACTGCAAATTCAACCCAAACTCTTATAAGTAGTCAAATACATTGGATTGTTACACATTCTGCCCCTAGAAACAGTAACAAAGCCATTTACTGCTTCGAATCAACGTTTTCTCGGTTTTAGCCTATTTTGGGACAAAATAGGTAAAAGTGGTGTCAAAACACTCCAAATTCAACCCAAACTCTTATAAGTAGTCAAATACATTGGATTGTTACATATATTGACCCTAGAAAGAGTAACATAGCTGTTTACTGCTTCGATTCAATGTTTTCTCTCAGTTTTAGCCTGTTTTCTCGGTTTATGCCTGTTTTGGGATAAAACGGTTTTAAGTGTTGTCTAAACACTCCAAATTCATCCCAAACTCTTACAATTAGTCATATGCATTGGATTGTCACACATTCTGACCCTAGAAACAGTAACAAAGCCGTTTACTGCTTTGAATCAACGTTTTAACGGTTTTAGCCTATTTTGGGACAAAGTAGGTAAAAGTGGTGTCAAAACACTCCAAATTCAACCTAGTCAAATACATTGGATTGTTACATATTTTGACCCTAAAAAGAGTAACATAGCTGTTTACTGTTTCTAATCAATGTTTTCTCTCGGTTTATGCCTGTTTTGGGATAAAACGGTTTTAAGTGTTGTCTAATCACTCCAAATTCATCCCAAACTCTTACAATTAGTCATATGCATTGGATTGTCACATATTCTGACCCTAGAAACAGTAACAAAGCCGTTTACAGCTTTGAATCAACGTTTTCACGGTTTTAGCTTATTTTGGGACAAAATAGGTAAAAGTGGTGTCTAAGCACTCCAAATTCAACCCAAACTCTTATAAGTAGTCAAATACATTGGATTGTTACACATTCTGCACCTAGAAACAGTAACAAAGCCGTTTACTGCTTTGAATCAATGTTTTCTCGGTTTTAGCCTATTTTGCGACAAAATAGGTAAAAGTGGTGTCAAAACACTCCAAAAATTCAACCCAAACTCTTATAAGTAGTCAAATACATTGGATTGTTACATATATTGACCCTAGAAAGAGTAACATAGCTTTTTACTGCTTCGATTCAATGTTTTGTCTCAGTTTTAGCCTGTTTTCTCGGTTTATGCCTGTTCTGGGATAAAACGGGTTTAAGTGGTGTCTAAACACTCCAAATTCAACCCAAACACTTACAATTAGTCATATGCATTGGATTGTCACACATTCTAACCCTAGAAACAGTAACAAAGCCGTTTACTGCTTTGAATCAACGTTCTAACGGTTTTAGCCTATTTTGGGACAAAGTAGGTAAAAGTCGTGTCCAAACACTCCAAATGCAACCCAAACTCTTATAAGTAGTCAAATACATTGGATTGTTACATATTTTGACCCTAAAAAGAGTAACATAGCTGTTTACTGTTTCGAATCAATGTTTTCTCTCGGTTTTAGCATGTTTTCTTGGTTTATGCCTGTTTTGGGATAAAACGGGCTTAAGTGTTGTCTAAACACTCCAAATTCATCCCAAACTCTTACAATTAGTCATATGCATTGGATTGTCACATATTCTGACCCTAGAAACAGTAACAAAGCCGTTTACAGCTTTGAATCAACGTTTTCATGGTTTTAGCCTATTTTGGGACAAAATAGGTAAAAGTGGTGTCAAAACATTCCAAATTCAACCCAAACTCTTATAAGTAGTCAAATACATTGGATTGTTACATATTTTGACCCTAGAAAGAGTAACATAGCTGTTTACTTCTTCGATTCAATGTTTTCTCTCAGTTTTAGCATGTTTTCTTGGTTTATGCCTGTTTTGGGATAAAACGGGTTTAAGTGTTGTGTAAACACTCCAAATTCATCCCAAACTCTTACAATTAGTCATATGTATTGGATTGTCACACATTCTGACCCTAGAAACAGTAACAAAGCCGTTTACTGCTTTGAATCAACGTTTTAACGGTTTTAGCCTATTTTGGGACAAAGTAGGTAAAAGTGGTGTCAAAACACTCCAAATTCAACCCAAACTCTTATAAGTAGTCAAATACATTGGATTGTTACATATATTGACCCTAGAAAGAGTAACATAGCTGTTTACTGCTTCGATTCAATGTTTTGTCTCAGTTTTAGCCTGTTTTCTCGGTTTATGCCTGTTTTGGGATAAAATGGGTTGAAGTGGTTTCCAAACACTCCAAATTCAACCCAAACACTTATAAGTAGTAAAATACATTGGATTGTTACACATTCTGACCCTAGAAACAGTAACAAAGCCGTTTACTGCTTTGAATCAACGTTTTCTCGGTTTTAGCCTATTTTGGGACAAAATAGGTAAAAGTGGTGTCAAAACACTCCAAATTCAACCCAAACTCTTATAAGTAGTCAAATACATTGGATTGTTACATATTTTGACCCTAGAAAGAGTAACATAGCTGTTTACTTCTTCGATTCAATGTTTTCTCTCAGTTTTAGCATGTTTTCTTGGTTTATGGTTGTTTTGGGATAAAACGGGTTTAAGTGTTGTGTAAACACTCCAAACTCATCCCAAACTCTTACAATTAGTCATATGTATTGGATTGTCACACATTCTGACCCTAGAAACAGTAACAAAGCCGTTTACTGCTTTGAATCAACGTTTTCTCGGTTTTAGCCTATTTTGGGTCAAAATAGGTAAAAGTGGTGTCAAAACACTCCAAATTCAACCCAAACTCTTATAAGTAGTCAAATACATTGGATTGTTACATATTTTGACCCTAGAAAGAGTAAGATAGCTGTTTACTGTTTCGAATCAATGTTTTCTCTCGGTTTTAGCATGTTTTCTTGGTTTATGCTTGTTTTGGGATAAAACGGGTTCAAGTGTTGTCTAAACACTCCAAATTCATCCCAAACTCTTAAAATTAGTCATATCCATTGGATTGTCACACATTCTGACCCTAGAAACAGTAACAAAGCCGTTTACTGCTTTGAATCAACGTTTTCATGGTTTTAGCCTATTTTGGGACAAAATAGGTAAAAGTGATGTCTAAACTCTCCAAATTCAACCCAAACTCTTATAAGTAGTCAAATACATTCGATTGTTACACATTCTGCCCCTAGAAACAGTAACAAAGCCGTTTACTGGTTCGAATCAACGTTTTCTCGGTTTTAGCCTATTTTGGGACAAAATAGGTAAAAGTGGTGTCAAAACACTCCAAATTCAACCCAAACTCTTATAAGTAGTCAAATACATTGGATTATTACATATTTTGACCCTAGAAAGAGTAGCATAGCTGTTTACTGCTTCGATTCAATGTTTTCTCTCAGTTTTAGCCTGTTTTCTCGGTTTATGCCTGTTTTGGGATAAAACGTGTTTAAGTGGTGACTAAACACTCCAAATTCAACCCAAACTCTTATAAGTAGTCAAATACATTGGATTGTTACATATTCTGCCCCTAGAAACAGTAACAAAGCTGTTTACTGCTTCGAATCAACGTTTTCTCGGTATTAGCCTATTTTGGGACAAAATAGGTAAAAGTGGTGTCAAAACACTCCAAATTCAACCCAAACTCTTATAAGTAGTTAAATACATTGGACTGTTACATATTTTGACCCTAGAAAGAGTAACATAGCTGTTTACTGCTTCGATTCAATGTTTTCTCTCAGTTTTAGCCGGTTTTCTTGGTTTATGCCTGTTTTGGGATAAAACGGTTTTAAGTGTTGTGTAAACACTCCAAATTCATCCCAAACTCTTACAATTAGTCATATGCATTGGATTGTCACACATTCTGAACCTAGAAACAGTAACAAAGCCGTTTACTGCTTTGAATCAACGTTCTAACGGTTTTAGCCTATTTTGGGACAAAGTAGGTAAAAGTGGTGTCAAAACACTCCAAATTCAACCCAAACTCTTATAAGTAGTCAAATACATTGGATTGTTATATATTTTGACCCTAGAAAGAGTAACATAGCTGTTTACTGTTTCGAATCAATGTTTTCTCTCAGTTTTAGCATGTTTTTGGGTTATGCCTGTTTTGGGATAAAACAGGTTTAAGTGTTGTCTAAACACTCCAAATTCATCCCAAACTCTTACAATTAGTCATATTCATTGGATTGTCACACATTCTGACCCTAGAAACAATAACAAAGCCGTTCACTGCTTTGAATCAACGTTTTCACGGTTTTAGCCTATTTTGGGACAAAATAGGCAAAAGTGGTGTCAAAACACTCCAAATTCAACCCAAACTCTTATAAGTAGTCAAATACATTGGATTGTTACATATTTTGACCCTAGAAAGAGTAACATAGCTGTTTACTTCTTCGATTCAATGTTTTCTCTCAGTTTTAGCATGTTTTCTTGGTTTATGGTTGTTTTGGGATAAAACGGGTTTAAGTGTTGTGTAAACACTCCAAATTCATCCCAAACTCTTACAATTAGTCATATGTATTGGATTGTCACACATTCTGACCCTAGAAACAGTAACAAAGCCGTTTACTGCTTTGAATCAACGTTTTCTCGGTTTTAGCCTATTTTGGGTCAAAATAGGTAAAAGTGGTGTCAAAACACTCCAAATTCAACCCAAACTCTTATAAGTAGTCAAATACATTGGATTGTTACATATTTTGACCCTAGAAAGAGTAAGATAGCTGTTTACTGTTTCGAATCAATGTTTTCTCTCGGTTTTAGCATGTTTTCTTGGTTTATGCTTGTTTTGGGATAAAACGGGTTCAAGTGTTGTCTAAACACTCCAAATTCATCCCAAACTCTTAAAATTAGTCATATCCATTGGATTGTCACACATTCTGACCCTAGAAACAGTAACAAAGCCGTTTACTGCTTTGAATCAACGTTTTCATGGTTTTAGCCTATTTTGGGACAAAATAGGTAAAAGTGATGTCTAAACTCTCCAAATTCAACCCAAACTCTTATAAGTAGTCAAATACATTCGATTGTTACACATTCTGCCCCTAGAAACAGTAACAAAGCCGTTTACTGGTTCGAATCAACGTTTTCTCGGTTTTAGCCTATTTTGGGACAAAATAGGTAAAAGTGGTGTCAAAACACTCCAAATTCAACCCAAACTCTTATAAGTAGTCAAATACATTGGATTATTACATATTTTGACCCTAGAAAGAGTAGCATAGCTGTTTACTGCTTCGATTCAATGTTTTCTCTCAGTTTTAGCCTGTTTTCTCGGTTTATGCCTGTTTTGGGATAAAACGTGTTTAAGTGGTGACTAAACACTCCAAATTCAACCCAAACTCTTATAAGTAGTCAAATACATTGGATTGTTACATATTCTGCCCCTAGAAACAGTAACAAAGCTGTTTACTGCTTCGAATCAACGTTTTCTCGGTATTAGCCTATTTTGGGACAAAGTAGGTAAAAGTGGTGTCAAAACACTCCAAATTCAACCCAAACTCTTATAAGTAGTCAAATACATTGGACTGTTACATATTTTGACCCTAGAAAGAGTAACATAGCTGTTTACTGCTTCGATTCAATGTTTTCTCTCAGTTTTAGCCGGTTTTCTTGGTTTATGCCTGTTTTGGGATAAAACGGTTTTAAGTGTTGTGTAAACACTCCAAATTCATCCCAAACTCTTACAATTAGTCATATGCATTGGATTGTCACACATTCTGAACCTAGAAACAGTAACAAAGCCGTTTACTGCTTTGAATCAACGTTCTAACGGTTTTAGCCTATTTTGGGACAAAGTAGGTAAAAGTGGTGTCAAAACACTCCAAATTCAACCCAAACTCTTATAAGTAGTCAAATACATTGGATTGTTATATATTTTGACCCTAGAAAGAGTAACATAGCTGTTTACTGTTTCGAATCAATGTTTTCTCTCAGTTTTAGCATGTTTTTGGGTTATGCCTGTTTTGGGATAAAACAGGTTTAAGTGTTGTCTAAACACTCCAAATTCATCCCAAACTCTTACAATTAGTCATATTCATTGGATTGTCACACATTCTGACCCTAGAAACAATAACAAAGCCGTTCACTGCTTTGAATCAACGTTTTCACGGTTTTAGCCTATTTTGGGACAAAATAGGCAAAAGTGGTGTCAAAACACTCCAAATTCAACCCAAACTCTTATAAGTAGTCAAATACATTGGATTGTTACATATTTTGACCCTAGAAAGAGTAACATAGCTGTTTACTTCTTCGATTCAATGTTTTCTCTCAGTTTTAGCATGTTTTCTTGGTTTATGGTTGTTTTGGGATAAAACGGGTTTAAGTGTTGTGTAAACACTCCAAATTCATCCCAAACTCTTACAATTAGTCATATGTATTGGATTGTCACACATTCTGACCCTAGAAACAGTAACAAAGCCGTTTACTGCTTTGAATCAACGTTTTCTCGGTTTTAGCCTATTTTGGGTCAAAATAGGTAAAAGTGGTGTCAAAACACTCCAAATTCAACCCAAACTCTTATAAGTAGTCAAATACATTGGATTGTTACATATTTTGACCCTAGAAAGAGTAAGATAGCTGTTTACTGTTTCGAATCAATGTTTTCTCTCGGTTTTAGCATGTTTTCTTGGTTTATGCTTGTTTTGGGATAAAACGGGTTCAAGTGTTGTCTAAACACTCCAAATTCATCCCAAACTCTTAAAATTAGTCATATCCATTGGATTGTCACACATTCTGACCCTAGAAACAGTAACAAAGCCGTTTACTGCTTTGAATCAACGTTTTCATGGTTTTAGCCTATTTTGGGACAAAATAGGTAAAAGTGATGTCTAAACTCTCCAAATTCAACCCAAACTCTTATAAGTAGTCAAATACATTCGATTGTTACACATTCTGCCCCTAGAAACAGTAACAAAGCCGTTTACTGGTTCGAATCAACGTTTTCTCGGTTTTAGCCTATTTTGGGACAAAATAGGTAAAAGTGGTGTCAAAACACTCCAAATTCAACCCAAACTCTTATAAGTAGTCAAATACATTGGATTATTACATATTTTGACCCTAGAAAGAGTAGCATAGCTGTTTACTGCTTCGATTCAATGTTTTCTCTCAGTTTTAGCCTGTTTTCTCGGTTTATGCCTGTTTTGGGATAAAACGTGTTTAAGTGGTGACTAAACACTCCAAATTCAACCCAAACTCTTATAAGTAGTCAAATACATTGGATTGTTACATATTCTGCCCCTAGAAACAGTAACAAAGCTGTTTACTGCTTCGAATCAACGTTTTCTCGGTATTAGCCTATTTTGGGACAAAGTAGGTAAAAGTGGTGTCAAAACACTCCAAATTCAACCCAAACTCTTATAAGTAGTCAAATACATTGGACTGTTACATATTTTGACCCTAGAAAGAGTAACATAGCTGTTTACTGCTTCGATTCAATGTTTTCTCTCAGTTTTAGCCGGTTTTCTTGGTTTATGCCTGTTTTGGGATAAAACGGTTTTAAGTGTTGTGTAAACACTCCAAATTCATCCCAAACTCTTACAATTAGTCATATGCATTGGATTGTCACACATTCTGAACCTAGAAACAGTAACAAAGCCGTTTACTGCTTTGAATCAACGTTCTAACGGTTTTAGCCTATTTTGGGACAAAGTAGGTAAAAGTGGTGTCAAAACACTCCAAATTCAACCCAAACTCTTATAAGTAGTCAAATACATTGGATTGTTATATATTTTGACCCTAGAAAGAGTAACATAGCTGTTTACTGTTTCGAATCAATGTTTTCTCTCAGTTTTAGCATGTTTTTGGGTTATGCCTGTTTTGGGATAAAACAGGTTTAAGTGTTGTCTAAACACTCCAAATTCATCCCAAACTCTTACAATTAGTCATATTCATTGGATTGTCACACATTCTGACCCTAGAAACAATAACAAAGCCGTTCACTGCTTTGAATCAACGTTTTCACGGTTTTAGCCTATTTTGGGACAAAATAGGCAAAAATGGTGTCAAAACACTCCAAATTCAACCCAAACTCTTATAAGTAGTCAAATACATTGGATTGTTACATATTTTGACCCTAGAAAGAGTAACATAGCTGTTTACTTCTTCGATTCAATGTTTTCTCTCAGTTTTAGCATGTTTTCTTGGTTTATGCTTGTTTTGGGATAAAACGGGTTTAAGTGTTGTGTAAACACTCCAAATTCATCCCAAACTCTTACAATTAGTCATATGTATTGGATTGTCACACATTCTGACCCTAGAAACAGTAACAAAGCCGTTTACTGCTTTGAATCAACGTTTTCTCGGTTTTAGCCTATTTTGGGTCAAAATAGGTAAAAGTGGTGTCAAAACACTCCAAATTCAACCCAAACTCTTATAAGTAGTCAAATACATTGGATTGTTACATATTTTGACCCTAGAAAGAGTAACATAGCTGTTTACTTCTTCGATTCAATGTTTTCTCTCGGTTTTAGCATGTTTTCTTGGTTTATGGTTGTTTTGGGATAAAACGGGTTTAAGTGTTGTGTAAACACTCCAAATTCATCCCAAACTCTTACAATTAGTCATATGTATTGGATTGTCACACATTCTGACCCTAGAAATAGTAACAAAGCCGTTTACTGCTTTGAATCAACGTTTTCTCGGTTTTAGCCTATTTTGGGTCAAAATAGGTAAAAGTGGTGTCAAAACACTCCAAATTCAACCCAAACTCTTATAAGTAGTCAAATACATTGGATTGTTACATATTTTGACCCTAGAAAGAGTAAGATAGCTGTTTACTGTTTCGAATCAATGTTTTCTCTCGGTTTTAGCATGTTTTCTTGGTTTATGCTTGTTTTGGGATAAAACGGGTTCAAGTGTTGTCTAAACACTCCAAATTCATCCCAAACTCTTTAAATTAGTCATATCCATTGGATTGTCACACATTCTGACCCTAGAAACAGTAACAAAGCCGTTTACTGCTTTGAATCAACGTTTTCATGGTTTTAGCCTATTTTGGGACAAAATAGGTAAAAGTGATGTCTAAACTCTCCAAATTCAACCCAAACTCTTATAAGTAGTCAAATACATTCGATTGTTACACATTCTGCCCCTAGAAACAGTAACAAAGCCGTTTACTGGTTCGAATCAACGTTTTCTCGGTTTTAGCCTATTTTGGGACAAAATAGGTAAAAGTGGTGTCAAAACACTCCAAATTCAACCCAAACTCTTATAAGTAGTCAAATACATTGGATTATTACATATTTTGACCCTAGAAAGAGTAGCATAGCTGTTTACTGCTTCGATTCAATGTTTTCTCTCAGTTTTAGCCTGTTTTCTCGGTTTATGCCTGTTTTGGGATAAAACGTGTTTAAGTGGTGACTAAACACTCCAAATTCAACCCAAACTCTTATAAGTAGTCAAATACATTGGATTGTTACATATTCTGCCCCTAGAAACAGTAACAAAGCTGTTTACTGCTTCGAATCAACGTTTTCTCGGTATTAGCCTATTTTGGGACAAAATAGGTAAAAGTGGTGTCAAAACACTCCAAATTCAACCCAAACTCTTATAAGTAGTCAAATACATTGGACTGTTACATATTTTGACCCTAGAAAGAGTAACATAGCTGTTTACTGCTTCGATTCAATGTTTTCTCTCAGTTTTAGCCGGTTTTCTTGGTTTATGCCTGTTTTGGGATAAAACGGTTTTAAGTGTTGTGTAAACACTCCAAATTCATCCCAAACTCTTACAATTAGTCATATGCATTGGATTGTCACACATTCTGAACCTAGAAACAGTAACAAAGCCGTTTACTGCTTTGAATCAACGTTCTAACGGTTTTAGCCTATTTTGGGACAAAGTAGGTAAAAGTGGTGTCAAAACACTCCAAATTCAACCCAAACTCTTATAAGTAGTCAAATACATTGGATTGTTATATATTTTGACCCTAGAAAGAGTAACATAGCTGTTTACTGTTTCGAATCAATGTTTTCTCTCAGTTTTAACATGTTTTTGGGTTATGCCTGTTTTGGGATAAAACAGGTTTAAGTGTTGTCTAAACACTCCAAATTCATCCCAAACTCTTACAATTAGTCATATTCATTGGATTGTCACACATTCTGACCCTAGAAACAATAACAAAGCCGTTCACTGCTTTGAATCAACGTTTTCACGGTTTTAGCCTATTTTGGGACAAAATAGGCAAAAGTGGTGTCAAAACACTCCAAATTCAACCCAAACTCTTATAAGTAGTCAAATACATTGGATTGTTACATATTTTTAACCTAGAAAGAGTAACATAGCTGTATACTATTTTGAATCAATGTTTTCTCTCGGTTTTAGTATGTTTTCTTGGTTTAAGCCTGTTTTGGGATAAAACGGGTTTAAGTGGTGTCTAAACACTCCAAATTCATCCTGAACTCTTACAATTAGTCAAATGCATTGAAATATCACACATTCTTACCCTAGAAACTGTAACAATGCTGTTTACTGCTTAGAATCAACGTTTGCTCGGTTTTAGCCTGTTTGCGGAGAAAATTGGTATAAGTGGTGGCTAAACAATCCAAATTCAACCCAAACTCTTGTAGTTAGTCATATGCATTGTATTGTTACATATTTGACCCTAGAAATAGTAACATAGCTGTTTACTGCTTCGAATCAATGTTTTCTCTCAGTTTTAGCCTGTTTTCTCGGTTTATGCCTGTTTTGGGATAAAACGGGTTTAAGTGTTGTCTAAACATTACAAATTAATCCCAAACTCTTACAATTATTCAAATGCATTGGATTGTCACACATTCTGACCCTAGAAACAGTAACAAAGCCGCTTACTGCTTTGAATCAACGTTTTCTCGGTTTTAGCTTATTTTGGGACAAAATAGGTAAAAGTGGTGTCAAAACACCCCAAATTCAACCCAAACTCTTATAAGTAGTCAAATACATTGGATTGTTACATATTTTGACCCCTAGAAAGAGTAACATAGCTGTTTACTGTTTCGAATCAATGTTTTCTCTCGGTTTTAGCATGTTTTCTTGGTTTAAGCATGTTTGATGTTCATATATTTTACCTTGTTTTCCCTTAGTTTATTCACAACTTTTGCATCTTTTGCTATCCATTTAGGCCATTATTGTGTAGCTTTAGGACTAATCATGCATTAGAGTGTAGTTGCATTGCATTTGCATCTTTTCATGCATAAACAGGTGATTTTGGAGCTTAAGGAGCATGGAAGCAATGCTGAGGAGAAGTGAAGCTATCCTGAGGAGAAAACAAGAGAGTTAAGGCTGTAGAATCAAGGTCCGGAGTCCAACTCGACCGCACCACTCGACCGTGTGCTGAGGAGGACTCGACCGAGTGGAGAATGCACGAGAGAAGCCAGCTCGACCAGCCACTCGACCGAGCCGTTGACCACTTTGACTTTTTGTATTTTTAGGGCTTCCGCCTCACCTCCTATATAAGGCCCTTGTACTTGCAGCCACAAAAGAGTCCAGCTTTTTAGAGAGTCTAAAACCTAGTTTTTACCTTTTTTAGATATTATTCCTTTTGCACTTTTATTTTATTTTAGATTTTGTACTTGTTTGAGAGAGAAAGACTAGATTCTTATATTTTGTTTGTTTCATAACTTTCAAAGTATTAAGATTTCGAGTTTTATTCCTTCATCAATATTGTAGATCTCTGTTTCATCTTTCTAATGATGCAAGTTTCATTATTTTCTGGGTTTTTGACATATTTCACCATGTGTTCTTGTGAGTAGTTTGCTTAGGACCTTGAGGATGGGTTAGGCTGAGTTGATCTTGTGGTTTGTTTGATTTGGTCAAGCTTGATTATTTTAGATCTCTTCTAGGCTAGATGATCTTAATGCTGATCCTATATCTGAGAGGATAGGGTTTGATTTCAAGCATCTTAGCATCACACCAATGTCTAAGGAGCATAGATAAGGCTAGATCTAGAGCTTACCATTAGGCTTGCTAAGAGATTAGGAGTCTTGTTTGGTTTGAGATGTATTGCTTAATGCCTGCTTGTGTAGATTCTTTTCTTTGTGAGAACAAGTCTAGAATTGCATAGGTTTGATTGTTTCTTGCCATGAGAGTGGATTAAACATGTCTTAGAATAGTATGTCTAGAGATCAGCTAAATGTTTGCTTGAGATTTGTTGACCAAGATAGATAACCACAATGATTAGCTCAGCCCATGAATCCCTCCTCAAGGCCTTCTTTGTTTATTGAAATCTTAGTCTAAATATCATTGCTTGTTTGTTGTTTGATTGGTTTTAGCATTGCTCTGTTTTTCTTGTGTTGCTCTGTTTTCACGTTTAAGTCTAGCTCGACCACCCACTCGACCTACACTCGGTTGAGTGCTGCTCGAGTTCATCCCCAGAACTTGTGTTTTTGATTTGTGATTGTCTTGTTTCATTCCTGTTTCATTTCCATTGCATTCGCATAGTTTCCTGTTCATTACTTATCTTGCATTAGTTCATTAGCATAGTTTCTATCTTTGCTCTAGTTTCATTATAGCTTTAAGTTGTGTGTTCTGTTTGCATTTAGTATCCTATTCTAGTTGTTTTTACTTTCTGCATTTCATATCTCATTTTAGGATTGTTAGTGACATACAATCTTTACAATTGGCTTGACTTAGACTCATATGCACATCTTAATTGTTCACAATCACTCAGATAGGATTGACACCTCTTATACTGCAACTGCATAAGGGGAATTGAAACACCCTGACTTCTATTCATTCCATACATCATCATTCCATACATCATTCATTCATACACCACAAAGAAAGTCAGTTTCAATTTGGCGCTGTTGCCCATTTGAGTGTGTTTTGTGACATTTAGGATCCCTATTAGTCTAAGATTAAGTTCGTTTTAATCACTTGTGAAGTTACTGAACTCGAATCTTCCTTTGCTTGGCTGTTTTGTGTTTCAGGTACCTACTCGACCACCTACTCGACCACCACTCGACCGAGCTGTGATCGAGCACTTGATCGAGCCAGAAGCCGGACCTAAATAGCCATTACTTCCCAGTCGACTCGACCACCCACTCGAGCCTGCGCTCGACCGTGTACCTGTTCGAGTCTATAGTAGAGTTTGTTGATGCACACAAGGTCAAAAGGCAAAGATAGTCTTCAACAGCCTATTGACAACATCCACAGGCTACAAAAGGGTTTGAGACATAAGCAAGGAAGAGTAGTTCAACAACAACAAGGTCAAGACATCATGGAGCAACAAGCTATCCATGAGCAAAGACCAAGGCACATTGGTGCAGGAGATGCACCCAATACCCACAACCAAAGGGCTGGAATTGTGCCACCTTCAGTAGCCAACAATAACTTTGAGATCAAGAGTGGATTGATCTCAATGATACAAGCAAACAAGTTTCATGGGTTGCCAATGGAGGATCCACTAGATCACCTTGATGAGTTTGACAGAATATGTGGACTCACTAAGATCAATGGAGTGAGTGAAGATTGATTCAAATTAAGACTCTTCCCATTTTCTCTTGGAGACAAAGCTCACCTTTGGGAGAAGACTTTTCCTACTGGAGCTATCACCACATGGGATGCATGCAAGAAAGCTTTTCTGGCCAAGTTCTTCTCCAATGCAAGGACTGCTAGGCTGAGGAATGAGATTTCTGGGTTTGCTCAAAGGAATAATGAGAGCTTTTGTGAAGCTTGGGAGAGGTTTAAAGGATTCCAGACTCAGTGTCCTCACCATGGCTTCAGCAATGAGTCACTTCTAAGCACCTTGTATAGAGGGGTGCTTCCCAACATAAGAATGCTTCTTGACACAGCCTCTAATGGCAATTTCCTCAACAAGAATGTGGAAGAAGGATGGGAATTAGTTGAGAATCTTGCTCAATCTGATGGCAATTATAATGAGGACTATGATAGGACCATCAGGAGCTCCTCAACTGATCAAGAGGACAAGTATAAGAGGGATTTGAAGATGGTCAATGAGAAGCTTGACAAGATCCTCCTCAGCCAATCCAAGTCCATTCACTTCATTGGTGAAGAGGAAGCTCCAGTTCAAGAGGGGGAGCCTGAATTTGCTGAGTTGTGCTACATGCAGAACCAAGGAGGATTCAAAAGCTACAACCAAGGAGGTTTCAAGAACAACAATCTCTCTTTTAGGAGCACCAATGTGGCCAACCCTCAAGACCAGGTTTATCCACCTCCTCAACCTCAACAGCAACAAAACTACATCCCCAAGCAGCAACACCAAGTGTTCCAGCCCCAATTGTGTCCCCCACCAGGGTTTCAGACTAACCAAGGCCAGGAACAAGACTTAAGAGCAATGATGCAACAGTTGTTGATTGGGCAAACACAAGGCAAGATTGAGGAAGCCAAACAGTTTGCTGAGCTGAATCAAAGGCTCACATCACAGTACAATGATCTGAACATGAAGTTTGAAGGTCTCAACTCCAGAATGAAGTATATGGAGAGTAACATTGCCTCTACTTCAGCTCCTAAACCCAACCAACTCCCTGGAAAAGCTGTTCAAAATCCAAGGGAGTTCACTGCAAAAGCCATTCATATCTCTGATGAGGAAGTCACTGAGGACAGTGAAGTCCAAGTTTGGGGGAATTCATTAGTTACTGAAGCCCCAAGTGACGTTTGTGCAAAGCAACTGGAGTCCGGCATCTGGCTCGACCAAGTACTCGAACAGCCACTCGATCGAGCGCATGCTCGAGTTGTCGATCGAGTTGCAGACTCAGAAGCGGTCAAGCCTGCTAAGTACACTCCTCCTGCTTACAAGCCACCTCTTCCATTCCCAGGACGTTTCAAAGCACAAAAGATTAAGGAGCTTAGGGAAATCATTGAGAGAAAGGAGATGATGGCTAAGCAACAAGAAGAAGAGAGGGTTTTAAAGGAAGAAGCTGTGGTTGAGGAAGTGTTGGCCATACAAGAGATCACCATTGCTTACCAAGAAGAAGAGAGAGGACCTGCCTTGGAACAGTATGATCCATATCCTCTCTACAAAGACTTTTTGCTTGATTTGTCAAAGAAGAAGGCTGAAGCTCAAGATGAGAAGGATCTTGAGGACCTTGGAGGAGTTATCATTCCAATCAAGCTTAAGGATCCTGGTCCATTCTATCTGCCTTGCACACTTAGCTATCTTCACTACAACCAATGCCTTTGTGATTTGGGAGCTTCAACAAGTGTGATGCCATACTCCATAGCACAAAAGCTTGGGAGAACTGATTTCAAATCCACCAACCTTCATATATGTCTAGCTGATGGGTCAAACAAGGAGATAGTTGGAAGGTTGGAGAATGTTCCAGTCAAGATAGGGAAGGCAAGGGTTCACACTGATTTTGTGGTGTTGGAGATGGACAAGGAACCTGAAGATCCAATCATTCTTGGAAGGCCATTCCTAGCCACTGTTGGAGCAGTTATTGATGTCAAAGAGGGTCTTGTGACCTTGAACATTGCTGAAGATATAGCCATGAAGTTTAACATCTATAACCCAACCAACCTTCCTACCATTGATGATCAACCTTTTACTATCAAGGACAAATGAGGTCAAGAAGGTTCAAGTGGTGAAGCAACTCCAAAGGCTAAGCTCTCCTTTCAAGATGATTCTGTGGAAAAGCTTAAGAGGTCAGTTCAAGAGTTGACTAGTATAGTTGAAGATCTTCAAGTTAAGCTGAACAAGAGGTCCTTAAGGAAGGCAAGACCAAGGCTCAAAATCAAGAAGAAACATGGTTTGTGTGTTAAGGGTGAGATGATCAAGGATCAACTTCACAGTGATCAAGAGGTTCCAGGGAGGATTTCATCACCTCCTTGGTATCTAAACCAAGTCTAAAAAGGACACCAAAGTCAAGCTTAGTGACTTTAAACAAGCTCACTAGGGAGGAAGTCCCTAAGGTATCCTTTGTAAATATGGTTTATTTTCCTTGTAGTTTTGATGTGTTTTCTTTTACATTTGTGTTGGACAGGCCTTTAGGTGAGAATGTAGTTGGGTAAGGAGAGGTTTAGACTTGGAGAAGGAGACTCGCAAGCCCACTCGACCAACCCACGACAGGTACTCGACCGAGCTGGAAAGGAATTGAGGCCCATTTGATCTTCAAATCATTAGAACGATCGAGTGGAGGGAAGAACAAGAAGAAAAATTTTGAAATTTCAAAATTTGGTCAAGGTGCTCGACCGTGTACAGTCGAGTGTGGGGTCGAGTGGCAGCAAAAAGCAGGTCAAAGATTCCCATTTCAAATTTGAATGGTATGGACGCTCCACCCTTGTCTCTTTGTCCCCTTAGCTTCTTTATATAGACCTTGCACGAAACTATGCCTCTCACATTCTCTCATTTGCTCAAAACCATTGAATTCAAGTTTTAAAGTCTCTCTCTTAGCTTATCTTTTGCTCAAGCTTAGTCCTTTCAAGTTTTTGGTTCACTAACCTATTAACTTTGAGCTTTGAGTCTATTCCCTTCAGTTCTATTTGAAAAATGTCTTCAAGAATCACTAGGAAGTCTCAACAAACCGCTGCAACCTCCATGGAACGTCATGATGCTAGCCTTGAATCAAGAGGAGAAGCTGGAAGGGCCACTCGACGCCCCACTCGATCATGCACTCGACCGAGTGGTGGTTCGAGCAGCCGGTCGAGCCAGATGCCACGTCCAAGGAGAGAAAGAGTTGAGGAAGATCCTGAGAGGACTGAGAGTGAGGAGGAAAAGGAGTCAACTCTCAATGAGTTCATGAGGAGACACAAGGCCAAAGGGAAGAGGCCAGCAGTTCTACCAGCAGCAAGGTCAACATTTTGACAATCGTGGTCCAGCTCGACCCCCCCACTCGAGCACGTACTCGACCGAGTCCCGGTCGATCCCCATCGTCGAGCTACCCCAATCTCCACCTCCAAGTCAGCAACAAGACCCCAACTACTCCTATGACAGCATGCGGATGGATGTGGACAACTACTTCCACAATCCCTAAGGTACCACTATCACCCTCCCTTGTAGATATCATTGCATTTGACATTGTGTTTTGTTTTTTGTTTTTCATCTTGAATCCTCAATCAAATTTCTTTCACACAGGGACTGTGTGATTTAAGTTTGGGGGAGGGTTTGAGATAGCATTTGACATTGTGTTTTGTGATTCTTATTTCAAATTTTTAGCATAATCATGTTAATACTTGCATAGCATCTAAGGCATAGAAAAACCCTAAAAATTTGAAAATTTTTGCAAAAATCTTTATAAAAAAAGAGTGTTCATGTAGTTTGCACTGCACATTAGGATCTTGTTTAGCATGTTTCATGTAGGATTGTATAGTACTTGCATTAGGGATCTATGATGAGTATTCCCTTATTAGCTTGTTTATTCACTAGACTAGGATCAATGCCCAAGTTAATAGTACTTTGATGCTAGTTGAGTGGTTAGAATAAGATTGAACCAAGCCTTGAATTCCTACATTGCATTTGGTCTAAATTGAAGCATGTTGAGATTTGAAACCATTTCCTATTTATAAGAACCTAATATTGACTTTCAATTATCAATGTGTGCAATGCTTTAAACTCATGGATACCATATACATATTTGGATCATCTTCTTCCTTTTTACCGCTCTTGTTGATCCAAGTAGCTGATTTCCTCATTAAGAATCAGTTCCCCTACCCCTAAACCAAACCTTCTTTCAAGCCATGTTTATTCTTGTGAGTGTGAGGCCTATTTTTGGGATTGAGCTTGGTAGAAAGTGTTAGGTTTGAACTGACAAGAGTAAAGCCTTGTGTAGTTCTAGTTTGCATTTTTCAAACTAGATAGGACTAGGTGGTTCACTTGTTGGGTTTGGGACTTGGCTATTATGAAAAGAAAAGCGGAAAAAGGGAAAGAAAAGGTTAGAGTCTTTAGGAGGGGAATGTGTTTAAGTAAATTTAAAGTCTAGTGAAAGAATGGGAAGAATAAAGTTGTTTAAAGATGGTTCTAGCTAAAGAAAAGAAAGAAAGAAAAGAGAAGTCTAGCAAAATGCTTATATGTCTTAAGAATAAGAAGAAAAGAGAACCATAGCAAATAAGTAAGAATCCCCCATTCCACTAGAAAGATCAAATAATAAAACCTCTCCTAAGACTTTAAAACCAAAAGAGAAAAGGGTGAAAAAGAAGAAAATAAGTTAAAGGGTAGCACTAGGACCAATTGGGTTTAGAATTATAGGATAAACACTTTGGGTGCCTTTGGGTAGACAAGGTTTTGTTCTTGTATGTGTCTAAGTGTTCTTACCTTTAGCATTCTTCTAAAGCTCAATCCATTTTTTATGAGAGAACCTTGATATTGATAAGCCCTACTCTAAAAAGAGACCATCATTGTCTCTAAACCTTTTACTGCCAAGCCAAATGAGTTTAAGCATTGCATAGAATTGATTCATGTTCTTGATTAATGAATGTTAAAGGAAATGGTTGATTTGAATGCATGTGGATGTCTAAGGCTCAAATCAGTGAAGGTTGTGATATGCTTGTCTAAAGTCTTTAAGTATAGCTCATTCAACTTGCATCATAGTACTAGTAACTTGGACATTGATTCTAGATAGTCTATTTGCAAGCTTTAGGAGCTGAGATCCCACTTTCAAACCTCACCTACCTTCTTTTGTCTTTGATTATTTGCTTGAGGGCAAGCAAAGACTAAGTTTGGGGGTGTTGATGTTCATATATTTTACCTTGTTTTCCCTTAGTTTATTCACAACTTTTGCATCTTTTGCTATCCATTTAGGCCATTATTGTGTAGCTTTAGGACTAATCATGCATTAGAGTGTAGTTGCATTGCATTTGCATCTTTTCATGCATAAACAGGTGATTTTGGAGCTTAAGGAGCATGGAAGCAATGCTGAGGAGAAGTGAAGCTGTCCTGAGGAGAAAACAAGAGAGTTAAGGCTGTAGAATCAAGGTCCAGAGTCCAACTCGACCGCACCACTCGACCGTGTGCTGAGGAGGACTCGACCGAGTGGAGAATGCACGAGAGAAGCCAGCTCGACCAGCCACTCGACCGAGCACTGGTCGAGTTGACCGAGCCGTTGACCACTTTGACTTTTTGTATTTTTAGGGCTTCCGCCTCACCTCCTATATAAGGCCCTTGTACTTGCAGCCACAAAAGAGTCCAGCTTTTTAGAGAGTCTAAAACCTAGTTTTTACCTTTTTTAGATATTATTCCTTTTGCACTTTTATTTTATTTTAGATTTTGTACTTGTTTGAGAGAGAAAGACTAGATTCTTATATTTTGTTTGTTTCATAACTTTCAAAGTATTAAGATTTCGAGTTTTATTCCTTCATCAATATTGTAGATCTCTGTTTCATCTTTCTAATGATGCAAGTTTCATTATTTTCTGGGTTTTTGACATATTTCACCATGTGTTCTTGTGAGTAGTTTGCTTAGGACCTTGAGGATGGGTTAGGCTGAGTTGATCTTGTGGTTTGTTTGATTTGGTCAAGCTTGATTGTTGTAGATCTCTTCTAGGCTAGATGATCTTAATGCTGATCCTATATCTGAGAGGGTAGGGTTTGATTTCAAGCATCTTAGCATCACACCAATGTCTAAGGAGCATAGATAAGGCTAGATCTAGAGCTTACCATTAGGCTTGCTAAGAGATTAGGAGTCTTGTTTGGTTTGAGATGTATTGCTTAATGCCTGCTTGTGTAGATTCTTTTCTTTGTGAGAACAAGTCTAGAATTGCATAGGTTTGATTGTTTCTTGCCATGAGAGTGGATTAAACATGTCTTAGAATAGTATGTCTAGAGATCAGCTCAATGTTTGCTTGAGATTTGTTGACCAAGTTAGATAACCACAATGATTAGCTCAGCCCATGAATCCCTCCTCAAGGCCTTCTTTGTTTATTGAAATCTTAGTCTAAATATCATTGCTTGTTTGTTGTTTGATTGGTTTTAGCATTGCTCTGTTTTTATTGGTGTTGCTCTGTTTTCACGTTTAAGTCTAGCTCGACCACCCACTCGACCTACACTCGGTCGAGTGCTGCTCGAGTTCATCCCCAGAACTTGTGTTTTTGATTTGTGATTGTCTTGTTTCATTCCTGTTTCATTTCCATTGCATTCACATAGTTTCCTCTTCATTACTTATCTTGCATTAGTTCATTAGCATAGTTTCTATCTTTGCTCTAGTTTCATTATAGCTTTAAGTTGTGTGTTCTGTTTGCATTTAGTATCCTATACTTCTTCGATTCAATGTTTTCTCTCAGTTTTAGCATGTTTTCTTGGTTTATGCCTGTTTTGGGATAAAACGGGTTTAAGTGTTGTGTAAACACTCCAAATTCATCCCAAACTCTTACAATTAGTCATATGCATTGGATTGTCACACATTCTGACCCTAGAAACAGTAACAAAGCCGTTTACTGCTTTGAATCAACGTTTTAACGGTTTTAGCCTATTTTGGGACAAAGTAGGTAAAAGTGGTGTCAAAACACTCCAAATTCAATCCAAACTCTTATAAGTAGTCAAATACATTGGATTGTTACATATATTGACCCTAGAAAGAGTAACATAGCTGTTTACTGCTTCGATTCAATGTTTTGTCTCAGTTTTAGCATGTTTTCTTGGTTTATGCTTGTTTTGGGATAAAACGGGTTCAAGTGTTGTCTAAACACTCCAAATTCATCCCAAACTCTTAAAATTAGTCATATCCATTGGATTGTCACACATTCTGACCCTAGAAACAGTAACAAAGCCGTTTACTGCTTTGAATCAACGTTTTCATGGTTTTAGCCTATTTTGGGACAAAAAAGGTAAAAGTGATGTCTAAACTCTCCAAATTCAACCCAAACTCTTATAAGTAGTCAAATACATTCGATTGTTACACATTCTGCCCCTAGAAACAGTAACAAAGCCGTTTACTGGTTCGAATCAACGTTTTCTCGGTTTTAGCCTATTTTGGGACAAAATAGGTAAAAGTGGTGTCAAAACACTCCAAATTCAACCCAAACTCTTATAAGTAGTCAGATACATTGGATTGTTACATATATTGACCCTAGAAAGAGTAACATAGCTGTTTACTGCTTCGATTCAATGTTTTCTCTCAGTTTTAGCCTGTTTTCTCGGTTTATTCCTGTTTTGGGATAAAACGTGTTTAAGTGGTATCTAAACACTCCAAATTCAACCCAAACACTTAAAATTAGTCATATGCATTGGATTGTCACACATTCTGACCCTAGAAACAGTAACAAAGCCGTTTACTGCTTTGAATCAACGTTTTCACGGTTTTAGCCTATTTTGGGACAAAATAGGTAAAAGTGGTGTCTAAACTCTCTAAATTCAACCCAAACTCTTATAAGTAGTCAAATACATTCGATTGTTACACATTCTGCCCCTAGAAACAGTAACAAAGCCGTTTACTGCTTCGAATCAACGTTTTCACGGTTTTAGCCTATTTTGGGACAAAATAGGTAAAAGTGGTGTCAAAACACTCCAAATTCAACCCAAACTCTTATAAGTAGTCAAATACATTGGATTATTACTTATTTTGACCCTAGATAGAGTAGCATAGCTGTTTACTGCTTCGATTCAATGTTTTCTCTCAGTTTTAGCCTGTTTTCTCGGTTTATTCCTGTTTTGGGATAAAACGTGTTTAAGTGGTGTCTAAACACTCCAAATTCAACCCAAACTCTTATAAGTAGTCAAATACATTGGATTGTTACAGATTCTGCCCCTAGAAACAGTAACAAAGCCGTTTACTGCTTCGATTCAACGTTTTCTCGGTTTTAGCCTATTTTGGGACAAAATAGGTAAAAGTGGTGTCAAAACACTCCAAATTCAACCCAAACTCTTATAAGTAGTCAAATACATTGGATTGTTACATATTTTGACCCTAGAAAGAGTAACATAGCTGTTTACTGCTTCGATTCAATGTTTTCTCTCAGTTTTAGCCTGTTTTCTCGGTTTATGCCTCTTTTGGGATAAAACGGGTTTAAGTGGTATCTAAACACTCCAAATTCAACCCAAACACTTATAAGTAGTAAAATACATTGGATTGTTACACATTTTGACTCTAGAAACAGTAACAAAGCCGTTTACTGCTTCGAATCAACGTTTTCTCGGTTTTAGCCTATTTTGGGACAAAATAGGTAAAAGTGGTGTCAAAACACTCCAAATTCAACCCAAACTCTTATAAGTAGTCAAATACATTCGATTGTTACACATTCTGCCCCTAGAAACAGTAAATAAGCCGTTTACTGCTTCGAATCAACGTTTTCTCGGTTTTAGCCTATTTTGGGACAAAATAGGTAAAAGTGGTGTCAAAACACTCCAAATTCAACCCAAACTCTTGTAAGTAGTCAAATACATTGGATTGTTACATATTTTGACCCTAGAAAGACTAAGATAGCTGTTTACTGTTTCGAATCAATGTTTTCTCTCGGTTTTAGCATGTTTTCTTGGTTTAAGCCTGTTTTGGGATAAAACGGGTTTAAGTGGTGACTAAACACTCCAAATTCAACCCAAACTCTTATAAGTAGTCAAATACATTGGATTGTTAGATATTCTGCCCCTAGAAACAGTAACAAAGCTGTTTACTGCTTCGAATCAACGTTTTCTCAGTATTAGCCTATTTTGGGACAAAATAGGTAAAAGTGGTGTCAAAACACTCCAAATTCAACCCAAACTCTTATAAGTAGTCAAATACATTGGACTGTTACATATTTTGACCCTAGAAAGAGTAACATAGCTGTTTACTGCTTCGATTCAATGTTTTCTCTCAGTTTTAGCCTGTTTTCTTGGTTTATGCCTGTTTTGGGATAAAACGGTTTTAAGTGTTGTGTAAACACTCCAAATTCATCCCAAACTCTTACAATTAGTCATATGCATTGGATTGTCACACATTCTGAACCTAGAAACAGTAACAAAGCCGTTTACTGCTTTGAATCAACGTTCTAACGGTTTTAGCCTATTTTGGGACAAAGTAGGTAAAAGTGGTGTCAAAACACTCCAAATTCAACCCAAACTCTTATAAGTAGTCAAATACATTGGATTGTTATATATTTTGACCCTAGAAAGAGTAACATAGCTGTTTACTGTTTCGAATCAATGTTTTCTCTCAGTTTTAGCATGTTTTTGGGTTATGCCTGTTTTGGGATAAAACAGGTTTAAGTGTTGTCTAAACACTCCAAATTCATCCCAAACTCTTACAATTAGTCATATTCATTGGATTGTCACACATTCTGACCCTAGAAACAATAACAAAGCCGTTCACTGCTTTGAATCAACGTTTTCACGGTTTTAGCCTATTTTGGGACAAAATAGGCAAAAGTGGTGTCAAAACACTCCAAATTCAACCCAAACTCTTATAAGTAGTCAAATACATTGGATTGTTACATATTTTTAACCTAGAAAGAGTAACATAGCTGTATACTATTTTGAATCAATGTTTTCTCTCGGTTTTAGTATGTTTTCTTGGTTTAAGCATGTTTTGGGATAAAACGGGTTTAAACGGGTCTAAACACTCCAAATTCATCCTGAACTCTTACAATTAGTCAAATGCATTGAAATATCACACATTCTTACCCTAGAAACTGTAACAATGCTGTTTACTGCTTAGAATCAACGTTTGCTCGGTTTTAGCCTGTTTGCGGAGAAAATTGGTATAAGTGGTGGCTAAACAATCCAAATTCAACCCAAACTCTTGTAGTTAGTCATATGCATTGTATTGTTACATATTTGACCCTAGAAATAGTAACATAGCTGTTTACTGCTTCGAATCAATGTTTTCTCTCAGTTTTAGCCTGTTTTCTCGGTTTATGCCTGTTTTGGGATAAAACGGGTCTAAGTGTTGTCTAAACATTACAAATTAATCCCAAACTCTTACAATTATTCAAATGCATTGGATTGTCACACATTCTGACCCTAGAAACAGTAACAAAGCTGCTTACTGCTTTGAATCAACGTTTTCTCGGTTTTAGCTTATTTTGGGACAAAATAGGTAAAAGTGGTGTCAAAACACCCCAAATTCAACCCAAACTCTTATAAGTAGTCAAATACATTGGATTGTTACATATTTTGACCCCTAGAAAGAGTAACATAGCTGTTTACTGTTTCGAATCAATGTTTTCTCTCGGTTTTAGCATGTTTTCTTGGTTTAAGCATGTTTGATGTTCATATATTTTACCTTGTTTTCCCTTAGTTTATTCACAACTTTTGCATCTTTTGCTATCCATTTAGGCCATTATTGTGTAGCTTTAGGACTAATCATGCATTAGAGTGTAGTTGCATTGCATTTGCATCTTTTCATGCATAAACAGGTGATTTTGGAGCTTAAGGAGCATGGAAGCAATGCTGAGGAGAAGTGAAGCTATCCTGAGGAGAAAACAAGAGAGTTAAGGCTGTAGAATCAAGGTCCGGAGTCCAACTCGACCGCACCACTCGACCGTGTGCTGAGGAGGACTCGACCGAGTGGAGAATGCACGAGAGAAGCCAGCTCGACCAGCCACTCGACCGAGCCGTTGACCACTTTGACTTTTTGTATTTTTAGGGCTTCCGCCTCACCTCCTATATAAGGCCCTTGTACTTGCAGCCACAAAAGAGTCCAGCTTTTTAGAGAGTCTAAAACCTAGTTTTTACCTTTTTTAGATATTATTCCTTTTGCATTTTTATTTTATTTTAGATTTTGTACTTGTTTGAGAGAGAAATGTTGGGATTTATGAGACAAAGCTCACAAGAGAGGGTAGACAAACACTTGGTGAATGAATCCCCCTTTACCCACAACAAACTAACCCATTCTCAAGGGGGAGGAGAGAACATCAACTTGTGATGAACTCCCCATAAACTAGCTAAATAGAACCCAAATACTAGAGAGTAAGCGGATCCTACCTAGGAGAAGCACTAGTTTGAGACTATCCCCTTCTAGTATCACAACACTTAGAGTTTGTGTACTTAGGAGAAGGAGGATTAGAATCAGTAATCTAGGCTAAGTAAAGCAGTAAATAAAGAAGAGTTTAGGTGGATTTGAGAAGAGAATAGGCTGCCTTAAGGGCAGCCCCTAACCGCTAATCCTAAACTCTCTACATTGTTAATATGAAACAAGAACACAAGTATAGAGAGGAAATCGGTTTCTCTTCTATTGAATAATATTGTGTTGTGTTACAAAATGAGAGATTACAATGCTTAATATAGGAGAACAAATGTATATGGCCGTTTGAGATAAATGAGAGGTGAGAGTGACATATAGCCGTTGGTGCACAAGTGGGTGTATGGTGAAAGGGACAGCTCCTTCCCTTGGTTGTCTCATTCTTCACCAACCAAGGTCTCACATGCTTCCTTCCTTCCCTTCTTTTCCCTTTGTGAGACATTTAACTTCTTCTTGGGCCTCTTCTTCTTATAAGGCCTTTACTTCACAATTCTTCTCACATTGCTCTTATGGCCTTGCTGACCACTCTCATTGTTCTCACGGCCCACATGGCCTTATTGGCCACTCTTATTGTGCTCACGGCCTTACTGGCCGCTCCCACACCACTCATGGCCTTACCGGCCACACTTCTTGTACTAGCAGCCTTACCGGCCACTCTCTTCTTCCTTGTGCAGCTCGGCCTCACCGGCCTCACTCTCTCTTCTCCTACATATATACTAATAGTACGGACGGGCCTGTACGGACGGGCCTGTACGGACGGGCCTGTACGGACGGGCCTGTACATGGTCGCTCACCGGACATGGGTCCGTTCACGGACACGGTACATGGTACCGGACATGGTACATGGTCGCTCACGGACACGGACATGGCCTTACCGGCCTTTACATGGCCTTTCCGGCCTTTCTTCTCTTCTTCCAAGGCTCGGCCTTACCGGCCTCTCCTCTCTCTTCCTCCTTACTCTCTAATACTCCCCCGCACGCTTGATCTGCAGGGCACCATGGGGACCAAAGATCAAGGGTGGACTAGTGTCATCTACCTCATTAAAAACCTCAACAAAGAAAACCTCTTGGGATAAAACTTTGTTAAGGGAAAAAGAGTATAGACTCCACTATCCATGATGTCCCTTGACCTTGGTTTGCAAAGAACTAGCTCCCTTCTCTTCATGATTTGAACCGCTCCTACTCCTTAGCCCACCTTGCCTTTAGCACATTCCTTATGATCTCCATCCTTGCGCCTTTAGAGTTTCTTTGAGGCTCTCATAGTCTCCTTTACCCCTTAAACAAGTGATAAAGAAGAAAAGAATAAGTGTTTGCTATGAGGAATATCAAAGAAAATTTCTAAAAGTGTGACAATTTAAGAGAACATATTAAAGAGTAAAGACTAGTAATGAAGCTAAGGTAATGAATTTAAGAAATTTAAATAGAGTAGAGTTTAGAGCACAGCCTTTATGGTGTTTTGATGGATAGGAAGGAGAGAGTTGATCACTGATGCGGTTTGGAATTCCTCCTTGAGACCGCTTCTCTAACCATGGTTTTTAAACCCGGCCAGTTTTATCTGTCAGACTGACATATGCCCACTGAATCGGACATAACTTTCGAACGGCTGCTCGGATTGGTATGATTCCACTTCCACTGGCAAGATGACTCTGTGGTCTCGAACTTTAATGAAGAACGCGGAAGCCGAATCGCAGTGGAAGGGTTTCGTCCGAGTCGATCTTTGAGACGCTTCGGCTGAGCTTTAAGTAAAGACTTTTGCTTGTGGCCGAGCAGAATCTGTGAGGTACGGTCTGAAGTCACTTGATCTCCCCCGTAACCTTTACTTGATGATGGGCTGAAACCTCATCACCTCAGTTGAAGCCTTGTGCATCACCGTTCTTGTGCACATCCAATCAACAGTTGAAACCTTGTGCATCACCTTTCCTAAAGACCATTGTGCACATCCGATCAACAACTTGGCACTAACACACATGCTCTTGGACTGATTCATCACCTTCCACCAGCTTAACAAAGACTTGGTGGCCCTTGGTTCTAACTCCAGGCATTGTGCTGCGCTCTCCTTATGGCTATCTTGTAGCCTTCAACCTCGCCACTTCTTCTCCTTGAGATAGTGAGCGAGCTCCACACAATCTTCAATGCTGAAACTGAAACCAAATTCAATGGAACAGATTCTAAACAAGAGATTGTTAGAGATTAGAGAATAGAGAATATAGAATATTACTGAAAATAAAATAGAATTTAGAGAATAAGTAACCAGAGAATTAGTAACCAAGAGTATAGAGTATAGTAGAGTATATGGGCGGAAGTATAAGGTGAGTGAAGAGTAGAATAGAGAATTTGCTCAAGAGTTCTTATGGACAGAGTTATACTCTGTTTTCTTGAGTTTGCAGAAGCTTTGACAGCCAAGAGCATCCAACATTCAACAAGACTTTGGTGCTTTAATGGCTGAAACACATGGACCGTTTGGAAAATTAATTTCTCCAACGGTTTGGACCTAACTCATGGTAGAATCACTTAAACAAAGTGTTCTCCAAGATCTTAAGGCTTTAGATCCACGAAAATAACATATAGAAGATGTTTTTCGTGGTCCCAAGCAAAGAAGAAACAACTAAAGCCTTTGGAACAACCTATTGTCCAACGGTTAAAAGAATGCATCTTTGAACAGCTTTAGTCTAGTTGACCAAGCGGACATGAGATGCGAAAATTAAGATCTCTCTCTTCTTCAAGCTTGAATCTGGACACACCATAGGGCCAGAAACAAAGCTTTCTCAACATTGAGAAGAAGAAGTAGCGATTTAGTAATTAAGCCTTTAAAGGAAATTTAACAAAAGCAAAATTAAACCTTTAGAGGAAAATTAACTAAATCCTAAGAGAGCTAAATCCTAAGAATTTCGTGGCTCATACAAGCACACAAGAACCGTGAATCCTCACCATGAACAACACAATTTGCTCAATGGTTCATCACTTCCCACACATCCCAAAATAAACAAAGCTATTACCAAATCGGTAAAGCTTAAGGATGGGGCTTGTAAAATCGATTTCTTTCCACACACTTGGTCTACAAATTCTAACAAGACAAGAGACCAAGCTTACTCAACAATGAGCTGCTAGAGAATCGATTTAACCAACAAAAGCAAAATTAAAGCTTTAAAGAAACTAAGCTAAGCGATTTAACACCTAAGCAAAGTCTAAAACTTTAACTAAGCTAACTCCTAAGAAAACGACTTTGAGAATGAGTTTAAATCACCAAGAACAGAACCTGCTCTGATACCATGTTGGGATTTATGAGACAAAGCTCACAAGAGAGGGTAGACAAACACTTGGTGAATGAATCCCCCTTTACCCACAACAAACTAACCCATTCTCAAGGGGGAGGAGAGAACATCAACTTGTGATGAACTCCCCATAAACTAGCTAAATAGAACCCAAATACTAGAGAGTAAGCGGATCCTACCTAGGAGAAGCACTAGTTTGAGACTATCCCCTTCTAGTATCACAACACTTAGAGTTTGTGTACTTAGGAGAAGGAGGATTAGAATCAGTAATCTAGGCTAAGTAAAGCAGTAAATAAAGAAGAGTTTAGGTGGATTTGAGAAGAGAATAGGCTGCCTTAAGGGCAGCCCCTAACCGCTAATCCTAAACTCTCTACATTGTTAATATGAAACAAGAACACAAGTATAGAGAGGAAATCGGTTTCTCTTCTATTGAATAATATTGTGTTGTGTTACAAAATGAGAGATTACAATGCTTAATATAGGAGAACAAATGTATATGGCCGTTTGAGATAAATGAGAGGTGAGAGTGACATATAGCCGTTGGTGCACAAGTGGGTGTATGGTGAAAGGGACAGCTCCTTCCCTTGGTTGTCTCATTCTTCACCAACCAAGGTCTCACATGCTTCCTTCCTTCCCTTCTTTTCCCTTTGTGAGACATTTAACTTCTTCTTGGGCCTCTTCTTCTTATAAGGCCTTTACTTCACAATTCTTCTCACATTGCTCTTATGGCCTTGCTGACCACTCTCATTGTTCTCACGGCCCACATGGCCTTATTGGCCACTCTTATTGTGCTCACGGCCTTACTGGCCGCTCCCACACCACTCATGGCCTTACCGGCCACACTTCTTGTACTAGCAGCCTTACCGGCCACTCTCTTCTTCCTTGTGCAGCTCGGCCTCACCGGCCTCACTCTCTCTTCTCCTACATATATACTAATAGTACGGACGGGCCTGTACGGACGGGCCTGTACGGACGGGCCTGTACGGACGGGCCTGTACATGGTCGCTCACCGGACATGGGTCCGTTCACGGACACGGTACATGGTACCGGACATGGTACATGGTCGCTCACGGACACGGACATGGCCTTACCGGCCTTTACATGGCCTTTCCGGCCTTTCTTCTCTTCTTCCAAGGCTCGGCCTTACCGGCCTCTCCTCTCTCTTCCTCCTTACTCTCTAATAAGAAAGACTAGATTCTTATATTTTGTTTGTTTCATAACTTTCAAAGTATTAAGATTTCGAGTTTTATTCCTTCATCAATATTGTAGATCTCTGTTTCATCTTTCTAATGATGCAAGTTTCATTATTTTCTGGGTTTTTGACATATTTCACCATGTGTTCTTGTGAGTAGTTTGCTTAGGACCTTGAGGATGGGTTAGGCTGAGTTGATCTTGTGGTTTGTTTGATTTGGTCAAGCTTGATTATTTTAGATCTCTTCTAGGCTAGATGATCTTAATGCTGATCCTATATCTGAGAGGATAGGGTTTGATTTCAAGCATCTTAGCATCACACCAATGTCTAAGGAGCATAGATAAGGCTAGATCTAGAGCTTACCATTAGGCTTGCTAAGAGATTAGGAGTCTTGTTTGGTTTGAGATGTATTGCTTAATGCCTGCTTGTGTAGATTCTTTTCTTTGTGAGAACAAGTCTAGAATTGCATAGGTTTGATTGTTTCTTGCCATGAGAGTGGATTAAACATGTCTTAGAATAGTATGTCTAGAGATCAGCTCAATGTTTGCTTGAGATTTGTTGACCAAGATAGATAACCACAATGATTAGCTCAGCCCATGAATCCCTCCTCAAGGCCTTCTTTGTTTATTGAAATCTTAGTCTAAATATCATTGCTTGTTTGTTGTTTGATTGGTTTTAGCATTGCTCTGTTTTTCTTGTGTTGCTCTGTTTTCACGTTTAAGTCTAGCTCGACCACCCACTCGACCTACACTCGGTTGAGTGCTGCTCGAGTTCATCCCCAGAACTTGTGTTTTTGATTTGTGATTGTCTTGTTTCATTCCTGTTTCATTTCCATTGCATTCACATAGTTTCCTGTTCATTACTTATCTTGCATTAGTTCATTAGCATAGTTTCTATCTTTGCTCTAGTTTCATTATAGCTTTAAGTTGTGTGTTCTGTTTGCATTTAGTATCCTGTTCTAGTTGTTTTTACTTTCTGCATTTCTTATCTCATTTTAGGATTGTTAGTGACAAACAATCTTTACAACTGGCTTGACTTAGACACATATGCACATCTTAATTGTTCACAATCACTCAGATAGGATTGACACCTCTTATACTGCAACTGCAAAAAGGGAATTGAAACACCTTGACTTCTATTCATTCCATACATCATCATTCCATACATCATTCATTCATAAACCACATAGAAAGTCAGTTTCAATGTTTTGGGATAAAACGAGTTTAAGTGGTGTCTAAACACTCCAAATTCATCCCGAAATCTTACAATTAGTCCAATGCATTGGAATGTCACACAATCTGACCCTAGAAACTGTAAAAACGCTTTTTACTGCTTAGAATCAACGTTTGCTCGGTTTTAGCCTATTTGCGGACAAAATGGGTATAAGTAGTGGCTAAACAATCCAAATTCCACCCGATCTCTTGTAGTTAGTCATATGCATTGTATTGTTACATATTTTGACCCTAGAAAGAGTAGCATAGCTGTTTACTGCTTTGAATCAACGTTTTCTAGGTTTTAGCCTATTTTGGCAATCTGACCCTAGCCTAATAGGTAAAAGTGGTGTCTAAACACTCCAAATTCAACCCAAACTCTTATAAGTAGTCAAATACATTGGATTGTTACACATTCTGCCCCTAGAAACAGTAACAAAGCTGTTTACTGCTTCGAATCAACGTTTTCTCGGTATTAGCCTATTTTGGGACAAAATAGGTAAAAGTGGTGTCAAAACACTCCAAATTCAACCCAAACTCTTATAAGTAGTCAAATACATTGGATTGTTACATATTTTGACCCTAGAAGAGTAACATAGCTGTTTACTGCTTCGATTCAATGTTTTCTCTCAGGTTTAGCCTGTTTTCTCGGTTTTAGCCTATTTTGGGACAAAATAGGTAAAAGTGGTGTCTAAACACTCCAAATTCAACCCAAACTCTTATAAGTAGTCAAATACATTGGATTGTTACACATTCTGCCCCTAGAAACAGTAACAAAGCTGTTTACTGCTTCGAATCAACGTTTTCTCGGTATTAGCCTATTTTGGGACAAAATAGGTAAAAGTGGTGTCAAAACACTCCAAATTCAACCCAAACTCTTATAAGTAGTCAAATACATTGGATTGTTACATATTTTGACCCTAGAAGAGTAACATAGCTGTTTACTGCTTCGATTCAATGTTTTCTCTCAGGTTTAGCCTGTTTTCTCGGTTTTAGCCTCTTTTGGGATAAAACAGGTTTAAGTGTTGTGTAAACACTCCAAATTCATCCCAAACTCTTACAATTAGTCATATGCATTGGATTGTCACACATTCTGACCCTAGTATTGATCAAAGTGACCGTACGGACACCGGACCGTACCGTACAGACACCGGACTGAACTCAATGTCACATGGGCCGAATGATGAGACAAGAGGAGTGTGTGTGTGCTCGGCCCATACAAGAGGTCTAGAATCATCTATTCTAGCTGTTGGAGTGAGCAGAGGAAGAAGTCACATGTTCTCTTAAGCCAACGGATGGGTCACTATCACCTTGGTCGCATACACCTCTCTCCTAATGTCACTATTACTTGTTTCTATTCTTGTCTTAGGAAGGTTGCCCTACTTCTATTGTCTATTTAAAGGTTGTAAGACAACATTTGTACTATTCTATTCTAGTGGAACCTATTCTTCTTCTTCTTAATCTCTTTGTTCACCTAATCTCTAATCTCTCTCTCTCGACTCTATTCTTCTAAACTCTCAAGTCTTTCGCTAATTCTAACATGGTATCAGAGCTTGGCTGTCGTTCTTGACCAACCAACTCTTCTATTCTATTCCTATACTCATATTCTTCCCTTCACCATCACTGTATCTCGCCTACTTCGTGTTTACCCACTGGACAAAGAGTTTATCCGGCGGTCCATAGCACTCGGCGATGGAGAACTCGAAGCCAATCATTGGATTGTCACACATTCTGACCCTAGAAACAGTAACAAAGCCGTTTACTGCTTTGAATCAATGTTTTCACGGTTTTAGCCTATTTTGGGACAAAATAGGTAAAAGTGGTGTCTAAACTCTCCAAATTCAACCCAAACTCTTATAAGTAGTCAAATACATTCGATTGTTATACATTCTGCCCCTAGAAACAGTAACAAAGCCGTTTACTGCTTCGAATCAACGTTTTCACGGTTTTAGCCTATTTTGGGACAAAATAGGTAAAAGTGGTGTCAAATACTCCAAATTCAACCCAAACTCTTATAAGTAGTCAAATACATTCGATTGTTACACATTCTGCCCCTAGAAACAGTAAATAAGCCGTTTACTGCTTCGAATCAACGTTTTCTCGGTTTTAGCCTATTTTGGGACAAAATAGGTAAAAGTGGTGTCAAAACACTCCAAATTCAACCCAAACTCTTGTAAGTAGTCAAATACATTGGATTGTTACATATTTTGACCCTAGAAAGAGTAACATAGCTGTTTACTTCTTCGATTCAATGTTTTCTCTCAGTTTTAGCATGTTTTCTTGGGTTATGCTTGTTTTGGGATAAAACGGGTTTAAGTGTTGTGTAAACACTCCAAATTCAATCCAAACTCTTATAAGTACTCAAATACATTCGATTGTTACACATTCTGCCCCCAGAAACAGTAACAAAGCCGTTTACTGCTTCGAATCAACGTTTTCACGGTTTTAGCCTATTTTGGGACAAAATAGGTAAAAGTGGTGTCAAAACACTCCAAATTCAACCCAAACTCTTATAAGTAGTCAAATACATTCGATTGTTACACATTCTGCCCCTAGAAACAGTAAATAAGCCGTTTACTGCTTCGAATCAACGTTTTCTCGGTTTTAGCCTATTTTGGGACAAAATAGGTAAAAGTGGTGTCAAAACACTCCAAATTCAACCCAAACTCTTATAAGTAGTCAAATACATTGGATTGTTACATATTTTGACCCTAGAAAGAGTAACATAGCTGTTTACTGCTTCGATTCAATGTTTTCTCTCAGTTTTAGCCTGTTTTCTCGGTTTATTCCTGTTTTGGGATAAAACGTGTTTAAGTGGTATCTAGACACTCGAAATTCATCCTAAACTCTTAAAATTAGTCATATGCATTGGATTGTCACACATTCTGACCCTAGAAACAGTAACAAAGCCGTTTACTGCTTTGAATCAACGTTTTCACGGTTTTAGCCTATTTTGGGACAAAATAGGTAAAAGTGGTGTCTAAACTCTCCAAATTCAACCCAAACTCTTATAAGTAGTCAAATACATTCGATTGTTACACATTCTGCCCCTAGAAACAGTAACAAAGCCGTTTACTGCTTCGAATCAACGTTTTCACGGTTTTAGCCTATTTTGGGACAAAATAGGTAAAAGTGGTGTCAAATACTCCAAATTCAACCCAAACTCTTATAAGTAGTCAAATACATTCGATTGTTACACATTCTGCCCCTAGAAACAGTAAATAAGCCGTTTACTGCTTCGAATCAACGTTTTCTCGGTTTTAGCCTATTTTGGGACAAAATAGGTAAAAGTGGTGTCAAAACACTCCAAATTCAATCCAAACTCTTATAAGTAGTCAAATACATTGGATTGTTACACATTCTGCCCCTAGAAACAGTAACAAAGCCGTTTACTGCTTCGATTCAACGTTTTCTCGGTTTTAGCTTATTTTGGGACAAAATAGGTAAAAGTGGTGTCAAAACACTCCAAATTCAACCCAAACTCTTATAAGTAGTCAAATACATTGGATTGTTACATATTTTGACCCTAGAAAGAGTAACATAGCTGTTTACTGCTTCGATTCAATGTTTTCTCTCAGTTTTAGCCTGTTTTCTCGGTTTATGCCTGTTTTGGGATAAAACGGGTTTAAGTGGTATCTAAACACTCCAAATTCAACCCAAACACTTATAAGTAGTAAAATACATTGGATTGTTACACATTTTGACTCTAGAAACAGTAACAAAGCCGTTTACTGCTTCGAATCAACGTTTTCTCGGTTTTAGCCTATTTTGGGACAAAATAGGTAAAAGTGGTGTCAAAACACTCCAAATTCAACCCAAACTCTTATAAGTAGTCAAATACATTCGATTGTTACACATTCTGCCCCTAGAAACAGTAAATAAGCCGTTTACTGCTTCGAATCAACGTTTTCTCGGTTTTAGCCTATTTTGGGACAAAATAGGTAAAAGTGGTGTCAAAACACTCCAAATTCAACCCAAACTCTTGTAAGTAGTCAAATACATTGGATTGTTACATATTTTGACCCTAGAAAGAGTAAGATAGCTGTTTACTGTTTCGAATCAATGTTTTCTCTCGGTTTTAGCATGTTTTCTTGGTTTAAGCCTGTTTTGGGATAAAACGGGTTTAAGTGGTGTCTAAACACTCGAAATTCATCCTAAACTCTTAAAATTAGTCATATGCATTGGATTGTCACACATTCTGACCCTAGAAACAGTAACAAAGCCGTTTACTGCTTTGAATCAACGTTTTCACGGTTTTAGCCTATTTTGGGACAAAATAGGTAAAAGTGGTGTCTAAACTCTCCAAATTCAACCCAAACTCTTATAAGTAGTCAAATACATTCGATTGTTACACATTCTGCCCCTAGAAACAGTAACAAAGCCGTTTACTGCTTCGAATCAACGTTTTCACGGTTTTAGCCTATTTTGGGACAAAATAGGTAAAAGTGGTGTCAAATACTCCAAATTCAACCCAAACTCTTATAAGTAGTCAAATACATTCGATTGTTACACATTCTGCCCCTAGAAACAGTAAATAAGCCGTTTACTGCTTCGAATCAACGTTTTCTCGGTTTTAGCCTATTTTGGGACAAAATAGGTAAAAGTGGTGTCAAAACACTCCAAATTCAATCCAAACTCTTATAAGTAGTCAAATACATTGGATTGTTACACATTCTGCCCCTAGAAACAGTAACAAAGCCGTTTACTGCTTTGAATCAACGTTTTCTCGGTTTTAGCCTATTTTGGGACAAAATAGGTAAAAGTGGTGTCAAAACACTCCAAATTCAACCCAAACTCTTATAAGTAGTCAAATACATTGGATTGTTACATATTTTGACCCTAGAAAGAGTAACATAGCTGTTTACTGCTTCGATTCAATGTTTTCTCTCAGTTTTAGCCTGTTTTCTCGGTTTATGCCTGTTTTGGGATAAAACGGGTTTAAGTGGTATCTAAACACTCCAAATTCAACCCAAACACTTATAAGTAGTAAAATACATTGGATTGTTACACATTTTGACTCTAGAAACAGTAACAAAGCCGTTTACTGCTTCGAATCAACGTTTTCTCGGTTTTAGCCTATTTTGGGAAAAATAGGTAAAAGTGGTGTCAAAACACTCCAAATTCAACCCAAACTCTTATAAGTAGTCAAATACATTGGATTGTTACACATTCTGACCCTAGAAACAGTAACAAAGCCGTTTACTGCTTCGAATCAATGTTTTCTCGGTTTTAGCCTATTTTGGGACAAAATAGGTAAAAGTGGTGTCAAAACACTCCAAATTCAACCCAAACTCTTATAAGTAGTCAAATACATTGGATTGTTACATATTTTGACCCTAGAAAGAGTAACATAGCTGTTTACTGCTTCGATTCAATGTTTTCTCTCAGTTTTAGCATGTTTTCTTGGTTTATGCCTGTTTTGGGATAAAACGGGTTTAAGTGTTGTGTAACCACTCCAAATTCATCCCAAACTCTTACAATTAGTCATATGCATTGGATTGTCACACATTCTGACCCTAGCATCAGTAACAAAGCCGTTTACTGCTTTGAATCAACGTTTTAACGGTTTTAGCCTATTTTAGGACAAAGTAGGTAAAAGTGGTGTCAAAACACTCCAAATTCAACCCAAACTCTTATAAGTAGTCAAATACATTGGATTGTTACACATTCTGCCCCTAGAAACAGTAACAAAGCCGTTTACTGCTTTGAATCAACGTTTTCTCGGTTTTAGCCTATTTTGGGACAAAATAGGTAAAAGTGGTGTCAAAACACTCCAAATTCAATCCAAACTCTTATAAGTAGTCAAATACATTGGATTGTTACACATTCTGACCCTAGAAACAGTAACAAAGCCGTTTACTGCTTTGAATCAACGTTTTCACGGTTTTAGCCTATTTTGGGACAAAATAGGTAAAAGTGGTGTCTAAACTCTCCAAATTCAACCCAAACTCTTATAAGTAGTCAAATACATTCGATTGTTACACATTCTGCCCCTAGAAACAGTAACAAAGCCGTTTACTGCTTCGAATCAACGTTTTCACGGTTTTAGCCTATTTTGGGACAAAATAGGTAAAAGTGGTGTCAAATACTCCAAATTCAACCCAAACTCTTATAAGTAGTCAAATACATTCGATTGTTACACATTCTGCCCCTAGAAACAGTAAATAAGCCGTTTACTGCTTCGAATCAACGTTTTCTCGGTTTTAGCCAAAGTGGTGTCAAAACACTCCAAATTCAACCCAAACTCTTATAAGTAGTCAAATACATTGGATTGTTACATATTTTGACCCTAGAAAGAGTAACATAGCTGTTTACTGCTTCGATTCAATGTTTTCTCTCAGTTTTAGCCTGTTTTCTCGGTTTATGCCTGTTTTGGGATAAAACGGGTTTAAGTGGTATCTAAACACTCCAAATTCAACCCAAACACTTATAAGTAGTAAAATACATTGGATTGTTACACATTTTGACTCTAGAAACAGTAACAAAGCCGTTTACTGCTTCGAATCAACGTTTTCTCGGTTTTAGCCTATTTTGGGACAAAATAGGTAAAAGTGGTGTCAAAACACTCCAAATTCAACCCAAACTCTTATAAGTAGTCAAATACATTGGATTGTTACACATTCTGCCCCTAGAAACAGTAATAAAGCCGTTTACTGCTTTGAATCAACGTTTTCTCGGTTTTAGCCTATTTTGGGACAAAATAGGTAAAAGTGGTGTCAAAACACTCCAAATTCAACCCAAACTCTTATAAGTAGTCAAATACATTGGATTGTTACATATTTTGACCCTAGAAAGAGTAACATAGCTGTTTACTGCTTCGATTCAATGTTTTCTCTCAGTTTTAGCCTGTTTTCTCGGTTTATGCCTGTTTTGGGATAAAACGGGTTTAAGTGGTATCTAAACACTTCAAATTCAACCCAAACACTTATAAGTAGTAAAATACATTGGATTGTTACACATTTTGACTCTAGAAACAGTAACAAAGCCGTTTACTGCTTCGAATCAACGTTTTCTCGGTTTTAGCCTATTTTGGGAAAAATAGGTAAAAGTGGTGTCAAAACACTCCAAATTCAACCCAAACTCTTATAAGTAGTCAAATACATTCGATTGTTACACATTCTGCCCCTAGAAACAGTAAATAAGCCGTTTACTGCTTCGAATCAACGTTTTCTCGGTTTTAGCCTATTTTGGGACAAAATAGGTAAAAGTGGTGTCAAAACACTCCAAATTCAACCCAAACTCTTGTAAGTAGTCAAATACATTGGATTGTTACATATTTTGACCCTAGAAAGAGTAAGATAGCTGTTTACTGTTTCGAATCAATGTTTTCTCTCGGTTTTAGCATGTTTTCTTGGTTTAAGCCTGTTTTGGGATAAAACGGGTTTAAGTGGTGTCTAAACACTCGAAATTCATCCTAAACTCTTAAAATTAGTCATATGCATTGGATTGTCACACATTCTGACCCTAGAAACAGTAACAAAGCCGTTTACTGCTTTGAATCAACGTTTTCACGGTTTTAGCCTATTTTGGGACAAAATAGGTAAAAGTGGTGTCTAAACTATCCAAATTCAACCCAAACTCTTATAAGTAGTCAAATACATTCGATTGTTACACATTCTGCCCCTAGAAACAGTAACAAAGCCGTTTACTGCTTCGAATCAACGTTTTCACGGTTTTAGCCTATTTTGGGACAAAATAGGTAAAAGTGGTGTCTAAACTCTCCAAATTCAACCCAAACTCTTATAAGTAGTCAAATACATTCGATTGTTACACATTCTGCCCCTAGAGACAGTAACAAAGCCGTTTACTGCTTCGAATCAACGTTTTCACGGTTTTAGCCTATTTTGGGACAAAATAGGTAAAAGTGGTGTCAAAACACTCCAAATTCAACCCAAACTCTTATAAGTAGTCAAATACATTCGATTGTTACACATTCTGCCCCTAGAAACAGTAAATAAGCCGTTTACTGCTTCGATTCAATGTTTTCTCTCAGTTTTAGCCTGTTTTCTCGGTTTATGCCTGTTTTGGGATAAAACGGGTTTAAGTGGCATCTAAACACTCCAAATTCAACCCAAACACTTATAAGTAGTAAAATACACTGGATTTTTACACATTCTGACCCTAGAAACAGTAACAAAGCCGTTTACTGCTTCGAATCAACGTTTTCTCGGTTTTAGCCTATTTTGGGACAAAATAGGTAAAAGTGGTATCTAAACGCTCCAAATTCAACCCAAACTCTTATAAGTAGTCAAATACATTGGATTGTTACATATTTTGACCCTAGAAAGAGTAACATAGCTGTTTACTTCTTCGATTCAATGTTTTCTCTCAGTTTTAGCATGTTTTCTTGGTTTATGCCTGTTTTGGGATAAAACGGGTTTAAGTGTTGTGTAAACACTCCAAATTAATCCCAAACTCTTACAATTAGTCATATGCATTGGATTGTCACACATTCTGACCCTAGAAACAGTAACAAAGCCGTTTACTGCTTTGAATCAACGTTTTCACGGTTTTAGCCTATTTTGGGACAAAATAGGTAAAAGTGGTGTCTAAACACTCCAAATTCAACCCAAACTCTTATAAGTAGTCAAATACATTGGATTGTTACAGATTCTGCCCCTAGAAACAGTAACAAAGCCGTTTACTGCTTCGATTCAACGTTTTCTCGGTTTTAGCCTATTTTGGGACAAAATAGGTAAAAGTGGTGTCAAAACACTCCAAATTCAACCCAAACTCTTATAAGTACATTGCATTGTTACATATTTTGACCCTAGAAAGAGTAACATAGCTGTTTACTGCTTCGATTCAATGTTTTCTCTCAGTTTTAGCCTGTTTTCTCGGTTTATGCCTGTTTTGGGATAAAACGGGTTTAAGTGGTATCTAAACACTCCAAATTCAACCCAAACACTTATAAGTAGTAAAATACATTGGATTGTTACACATTTTGACTCTAGAAACAGTAACAAAGCCGTTTACTGCTTCGAATCAACGTTTTCTCGGTTTTAGCCTATTTTGGGAAAAATAGGTAAAAGTGGTGTCAAAACACTCCAAATTCAACCCAAACTCTTATAAGTAGTCAAATACATTCGATTGTTACATATTCTGCCCCTAGAAACAGTAAATAAGCCGTTTACTGCTTCGAATCAACGTTTTCTCGGTTTTAGCCTATTTTGGGACAAAATAGGTAAAAGTGGTGTCAAAACACTCCAAATTCAACCCAAACTCTTATAAGTAGTCAAATACATTGGATTGTTACATATTTTGACCCTAGAAAGAGTAAGATAGCTGTTCACTGTTTCGAATCAATGTTTTCTCTCGGTTTTAGCATGTTTTCTTGGTTTAAGCCTGTTTTGGGATAAAACGGGTTTAAGTGGTGTCTAAACACTCGAAATTCATCCTAAACTCTTAAAATTAGTCATATGCATTGGATTGTCACACATTCTGACCCTAGAAACAGTAACAAAGCCGTTTACTGCTTTGAATCAACGTTTTCACGGTTTTAGCCTATTTTGGGACAAAATAGGTAAAAGTGGTGTCTAAACTCTCCAAATTCAACCCAAACTCTTATAAGTAGTCAAATACATTCGATTGTTACACATTCTGCCCCTAGAAACAGTAACAAAGCCGTTTACTGCTTCGAATCAACGTTTTCACGGTTTTAGCCTATTTTGGGACAAAATAGGTAAAAGTGGTGTCAAATACTCCAAATTCAACCCAAACTCTTATAAGTAGTCAAATACATTCGATTGTTACACATTCTGCCCCTAGAAACAGTAAATAAGCCGTTTACTGCTTCGAATCAACGTTTTCTCGGTTTTAGCCTATTTTGGGACAAAATAGGTAAAAGTGGTGTCAAAACACTCCAAATTCAACCCAAACTCTTGTAAGTAGTCAAATACATTGGATTGTTACATATTTTGACCCTAGAAAGAGTAACATAGCTGTTTACTTCTTCGATTCAATGTTTTCTCTCAGTTTTAGCATGTTTTCTTGGGTTATGCTTGTTTTGGGATAAAACGGGTTTAAGTGTTGTGTAAACACTCCAAATTCAATCCAAACTCTTATAAGTACTCAAATACATTCGATTGTTACACATTCTGCCCCCAGAAACAGTAACAAAGCCGTTTACTGCTTCGAATCAACGTTTTCACGGTTTTAGCCTATTTTGGGACAAAATAGGTAAAAGTGGTGTCAAAACACTCCAAATTCAACCCAAACTCTTGTAGTTAGTCATATGCGTTGTATTGTTACATATTTGACCCTAGAAAGAGTAACATAGCTGTTTACTGCTTCGAATCAACGTTTTCTCTCAGTTTTAGCCTGTTTTCTTGGTTTATGCCTGTTTTGGGATAAAACGGGTTTAAGTGGTGTCTAAACACTCCAAATTCATCCCAAACTCTTAAAATTAGTCATATGCATACATTCTGACCCTAGAAACAGTAACAAAGCCGTTTACTGCTTTGAATCAACGTTTTCACGGTTTTAGCCTATTTTGGGACAAAATAGGTAAAAGTGGTGTCTAAACTCTCCAAATTCAACCCAAACTCTTTTAAGTACTCAAATACATTCGATTGTTACACATTCTGCCCCCAGAAACAGTAACAAAGCCGTTTACTGCTTCGAATCAACGTTTTCACGGTTTTAGCCTATTATGGGACAAAATAGGTAAAAGTGGTGTCAAAACACTCCAAATTCAACCCAAACTCTTATAAGTAGTCAAATACATTGGATTATTACATATTTTGACCCTAGAAAGAGTAGCATAGCTGTTTATTGCTTCGATTCAATGTTTTCTCTCAGTTTTAGCCTGTTTTCTCGGTTTATTCCTGTTTTGGGATAAAACGTGTTTAAGTGGTATCTAAACACTCCAAATTCAACCGAAACACTTATAAGTAGTATAATACATTGGATTGTTACACATTCTGACTCTAGAAACAGTAACAAAGCCGTTTACTGCTTCGAATCAACGTTTTCTCGGTTTTAGCCTATTTTTGGACAAAATAGGTAAAAGTGGTGTCAAAACACTCCAAATTCAACCCAAACTCTTATAAGTAGTCAAATACATTGGATTGTTACATATTTTGACCCTAGAAGAGTAACATAGCTTTTGACTGCCTCGATTCAATGTTTTCTCTCAGTTTTAGCCGGTTTTCTCGGTTTTAGCCTATTTTGGGATAAAACGGGTTTAAGTGGTGTCTAAACACTCCAAATTCATCCCAAACTCTTACAATTAGTCATATGCATTGGATTGTCACACATTCTGACCCTAGAAACAGTAACAAAGCCGTTTACTGCTTTGAATCAACGTTTTAACTGTTTTAACCTATTTTGGGATAAAGTAGGTAAAAGTGGTGTCAAAACACTCCAAATTCAACCCAAACTCTTATAAGTAGTCAAATACATTCGATTGTTACACATTCTGCCCCTAGAAACAGTAAATAAGCCGTTTACTGCTTCGAATCAACGTTTTCTCGGTTTTAGCCTATTTTGGGACAAAATAGGTAAAAGTGGTGTCAAAACACTCCAAATTCAACCCAAACTCTTGTAAGTAGTCAAATACATTGGATTGTTACATATTTTGACCCTAGAAAGAGTAAGATAGCTGTTTACTGTTTCGAATCAATGTTTTCTCTCGGTTTTAGCATGTTTTCTTGGTTTAAGCCTGTTTTGGGATAAAACGGGTTTAAGTGGTGTCTAAACACTCGAAATTCATCCTAAACTCTTAAAATTAGTCATATGCATTGGATTGTCACACATTCTGACCCTAGAAACAGTAACAAAGCCGTTTACTGCTTTGAATCAACGTTTTCACGGTTTTAGCCTATTTTGGGACAAAATAGGTAAAAGTGGTGTCTAAACTCTCCAAATTCAACCCAAACTCTTATAAGTAGTCAAATACATTCGATTGTTACACATTCTGCCCCTAGAAACAGTAACAAAGCCGTTTACTGCTTCGAATCAACGTTTTCACGGTTTTAGCCTATTTTGGGACAAAATAGGTAAAAGTGGTGTCTAAACTCTCCAAATTCAACCCAAACTCTTATAAGTAGTCAAATACATTCGATTGTTACACATTCTGCCCCTAGAGACAGTAACAAAGCCGTTTACTGCTTCGAATCAACGTTTTCACGGTTTTAGCCTATTTTGGGACAAAATAGGTAAAAGTGGTGTCAAAACACTCCAAATTCAACCCAAACTCTTATAAGTAGTCAAATACATTCGATTGTTACACATTCTGCCCCTAGAAACAGTAAATAAGCCGTTTACTGCTTCGATTCAATGTTTTCTCTCAGTTTTAGCCTGTTTTCTCGGTTTATGCCTGTTTTGGGATAAAACGGGTTTAAGTGGCGTCTAAACACTCCAAATTCAACCCAAACACTTATAAGTAGTAAAATACATTGGATTTTTACACATTCTGACCCTAGAAACAGTAACAAAGCCGTTTACTGCTTCGAATCAACGTTTTCTCGGTTTTAGCCTATTTTGGGACAAAATAGGTAAAAGTGGTGTCAAAACACTCCAAATTCAACCCAAACTCTTATAAGTAGTCAAATACATTGGATTGTTACATATTTTGACCCTAGAAAGAGTAACATAGCTGTTTACTTCTTCGATTCAATGTTTTCTCTCAGTTTTAGCATGTTTTCTTGGTTTATGCCTGTTTTGGGATAAAACGGGTTTAAGTGTTGTGTAAACACTCCAAATTCATCCCAAACTCTTACAATTAGTCATATGCATTGGATTGTCACACATTCTGACCCTAGCATCAGTAACAAAGCCGTTTACTGCTTTGAATCAACGTTTTAACGGTTTTAGCCTATTTTAGGACAAAGTAGGTAAAAGTGGTGTCAAAACACTCCAAATTCAACCCAAACTCTTATAAGTAGTCAAATACATTGGATTGTTACACATTCTGCCCCTAAAAACAGTAACAAAGCCGTTTACTGCTTTGAATCAACGTTTTCTCGGTTTTAGCCTATTTTGGGACAAAATAGGTAAAAGTGGTGTCAAAACACTCCAAATTCAACCCAAACTCTTATAAGTAGTCAAATACATTGGATTGTTACATATTTTGATCCTAAAAAGAGTAAGATAGTTGTTTACTGTTTCGAATCAATGTTTTCTCTCGGCTTTAGCATGTTTTCTTGGTTTAAGCCTGTTTTGGGATAAAACGGGTTTAAGTGGTGTCTAAACACTCCAAATTCATCCCAAACTCTGAAAATTAGTCATATGCATTGGATTGTCACACATTCTGACCCTAGAAACAGTAACAAAGCCGTTTACTGCTTTGAATCAACGTTTTCACGGTTTTAGCCTATTTTGGACAAAATAGGTAAAAGTGGTGTCTAAACTCTCCAAATTCAACCCAAACTCTTATAAGTAGTCAAATACATTCGATTGTTACACATTCTGCCCCCAGAAAAAGTAACAAAGCCGTTTACTGCTTCGAATCAACGTTTTCTCGTTTTAGCCCATTTTAGGACAAAATAGGTAAAAGTGGTTTCAAAACACTCCAAATTCAACCCAAACTCTTATAAGTAGTCAAATACATTCGATTGTTACACATTCTGCCCCTAGAAACAGTAACAAAGCCGTTTACTGCTTCGAATCAACGTTTTCTCGGTTTTAGCCTATTTTGGGACAAAATAGGTAAAAGTGGTGTCAAACCACTCCAAATTCAACCCAAACTCTTATAAGTAGTCAAATACATTGGATTGTTACATATTTTGACCTTAGAAAGAGTAACATAGCTGTTTACTGCTTCGAATCAATGTTTTCTCTCAGTTTTAGCTTGTTTTCTTGGTTTATGCCTATTTTGGGATAAAACGGGTTTAAGTGGTGTCTAAACACGCCAAATTCATCCCAAACTCTTAAAATTAGTCATATGCACACATTCTGACCCTAGAAACAGTAACAAAGACGTTTACTGCTTTGAATCAACGTTTTCACGGTTTTAGCCTATTTTAGGACAAAATAGGTAAAAGTGATGTCTAAACTCTCCAAATTCAACCCAAACTCTTATAAGTAGTCAAATACATTCGATTGTTACACATTCTGCCCCTAGAAACAGTAACAAAGCCGTTTACTGCTTCGAATCAATGTTTTCTCGGTTTTAGCCCATTTTGGGACAAAATAAGTAAAAGTGGTGTCAAAACACTCCAAATTCAACCCAAACTCTTGTAGTTAGTCATATGCGTTGTATTGTTACATATTTGACCCTAGAAAGGATAACATAGCTGTTTACTGCTTCGAATCAATGTTTTCTCTCAGTTTTAGCCTGTTTTCTTGGTTTATGCCTCTTTTGGGATAAAACGGGTTTAAGTGGTGTCTGAACATGCCAAATTCATCCCAAACTCTTAAAATTAGTCATATCCACACATTCTGACCCTAGAAACAGTAACAAAGCCGTTTACTGCTTTGAATCAACGTTTTCACGGTTTTAGCCTATTTTGGGACAAAATAGGTAAAAGTGGTATAAGTAGTCAAATACATTGGATTATTACATATTTTGACCCTAGAAAGAGTAGCTGTTTACTGCTTCGATTCAATGTTTTCTCTCAGTTTTAGCCTGTTTTCTCGGTTTATTCTTGTTTTGGGATAAAACGTGTTTAAGTGGTATCTAAACACTCCAAATTCAACCCAAACACTTATAAGTAGTAAAATACATTGGATTGTTACACATTCTGACTCTAGAAACAGTAACTAAGCCGTTTAGTGCTTCGAATCAACGTTTTCTCGGTTTTAGCCTATTTTGGGACAAAATAGGTAAAAGTGGTGTCAAACCACTCCAAATTCAACCCAAACTCTTATAAGTAGTCAAATACATTGGATTGTTACATATTTTGACCCTAGAAAGAGTAACATAGCTGTTTACTGCTTCGAATCAATGTTTTCTCTCAGTTTTAGCTTGTTTTCTTGGTTTATGCCTATTTTGGGATAAAACGGGTTTAAGTGGTGTCTAAACACGCCAAATTCATCCCAAACTCTTAAAATTAGTCATATGCACACATTCTGACCCTAGAAACAGTAACAAAGACGTTTACTGCTTTGAATCAACGTTTTCACGGTTTTAGCCTATTTTAGGACAAAATAGGTAAAAGTGATGTCTAAACTCTCCAAATTCAACCCAAACTCTTATAAGTAGTCAAATACATTCGATTGTTACACATTCTGCCCCTAGAAACAGTAACAAAGCCGTTTACTGCTTCGAATCAATGTTTTCTCGGTTTTAGCCCATTTTGGGACAAAATAAGTAAAAGTGGTGTCAAAACACTCCAAATTCAACCCAAACTCTTGTAGTTAGTCATATGCATTGTATTGTTACATATTTGACCCTAGAAAGGATAACATAGCTGTTTACTGCTTCGAATCAACGTTTTCTCTCAGTTTTAGCCTGTTTTTTTGGTTTATCCCTGTTTTGGGATAAAACGGGTTTAAGTGGTGTCTAAACACTCCAAATTCATCCCAAACTCTTAAAATTAGTCATATGCACACATTCTGACCCTAGAAACAGTAACAAAGCCGTTTACTGCTTTGAATCAACGTTTTCACGGTTTTAGCCTATTTTGGGACAAAATAGGTAAAAGTGGTGTCTAAACTCTCCAAATTCAACCCAAACTCTTTTAAGTACTCAAATACATTCGATTGTTACACATTCTGCCCCCAGAAACAGTAACAAAGCCGTTTACTGCTTCGAATCAACGTTTTCACGGTTTTAGCCTATTATGGGACAAAATAGGTAAAAGTGGTGTCAAAACACTCCAAATTCAACCCAAACTCTTATAAGTAGTCAAATACATTGGATTATTACATATTTTGACCCTAGAAAGAGTAGCATAGCTGTTTATTGCTTCGATTCAATGTTTTCTCTCAGTTTTAGCCTGTTTTCTCGGTTTATTCCTGTTTTGGGATAAAACGTGTTTAAGTGGTATCTAAACACTCCAAATTCAACCCAAACACTTATAAGTAGTAAAATACATTGGATTGTTACACATTCTGACTCTAGAAACAGTAACAAAGCCGTTTACTGTTTCGAATCAACGTTTTCTCGGTTTTAGCCTATTTTTGGACAAAATAGGTAAAAGTGGTGTCAAAACACTCCAAATTCAACCCAAACTCTTATAAGTAGTCAAATACATTGGATTGTTACATATTTTGACCCTAGAAGAGTAACATAGCTTTTGACTGCCTCGATTCAATGTTTTCTCTCAGTTTTAGCCGGTTTTCTCGGTTTTAGCCTATTTTGGGATAAAACGGGTTTAAGTGGTGTCTAAACACTCCAAATTCATCCCAAACTCTTACAATTAGTCATATGCATTGGATTGTCACACATTCTGACCCTAGAAACAGTAACAAAGCCGTTTACTGCTTTGAATCAACGTTTTAACTGTTTTAACCTATTTTGGGATAAAGTAGGTAAAAGTGGTGTCAAAACACTCCAAATTCAACCCAAACTCTTATAAGTAGTCAAATACATTCGATTGTTACACATTCTGCCCCTAGAAACAGTAAATAAGCCGTTTACTGCTTCGAATCAACGTTTTCTCGGTTTTAGCCTATTTTGGGACAAAATAGGTAAAAGTGGTGTCAAAACACTCCAAATTCAACCCAAACTCTTATAAGTAGTCAAATACATTGGATTGTTACATATTTTGATCCTAAAAAGAGTAAGATAGTTGTTTACTGTTTCGAATCAATGTTTTCTCTCGGCTTTAGCATGTTTTCTTGGTTTAAGCCTGTTTTGGGATAAAACGGGTTTAAGTGGTGTCTAAACACTCCAAATTCATCCCAAACTCTGAAAATTAGTCATATGCATTGGATTGTCACACATTCTGACCCTAGAAACAGTAACAAAGCCGTTTACTGCTTTGAATCAACGTTTTCACGGTTTTAGCCTATTTTGGACAAAATAGGTAAAAGTGGTGTCTAAACTCTCCAAATTCAACCCAAACTCTTATAAGTAGTCAAATACATTCGATTGTTACACATTCTGCCCCCAGAAAAAGTAACAAAGCCGTTTACTGCTTCGAATCAACGTTTTCTCGGTTTTAGCCCATTTTAGGACAAAATAGGTAAAAGTGGTTTCAAAACACTCCAAATTCAACCCAAACTCTTATAAGTAGTCAAATACATTCGATTGTTACACATTCTGCCCCTAGAAACAGTAACAAAGCCGTTTACTGCTTCGAATCAACGTTTTCTCGGTTTTAGCCTATTTTGGGACAAAATAGGTAAAAGTGGTGTCAAACCACTCCAAATTCAACCCAAACTCTTGTAGTTAGTCATATGCGTTGTATTGTTACATATTTGACCCTAGAAAGGATAACATAGCTGTTTACTGCTTCGAATCAATGTTTTCTCTCAGTTTTAGCCTGTTTTCTTGGTTTATGCCTCTTTTGGGATAAAACGGGTTTAAGTGGTGTCTGAAGATGCCAAATTCATCCCAAACTCTTAAAATTAGTCATATCCACACATTCTGACCCTAGAAACAGTAACAAAGCCGTTTACTGCTTTGAATCAACGTTTTCACGGTTTTAGCCTATTTTGGGACAAAATAGGTAAAAGTGGTGTCTAAACTCTCCAAATTCAACCCAAACTCTTATAAGTAGTCAAATACATTCGATTGTTACACATTCTGCCCCTAGAAACAGTAACAAAGCCGTTTACTGCTTCGAATCAATGTTTTCTCGGTTTTAGCCCATTTTGGGACAAAATAAGTAAAAGTGGTGTCAAAACACTCCAAATTCAACCCAAACTCTTGTAGTTAGTCATATGCGTTGTATTGTTACATATTTGACCCTAGAAAGGATAACATAGCTGTTTACTGCTTCGAATCAATGTTTTCTCTCAGTTTTAGCCTGTTTTCTTGGTTTATGCCTCTTTTGGGATAAAACGGGTTTAAGTGGTGTATGAACATGCCAAATTCATCCCAAACTCTTAAAATTAGTCATATCCACACATTCTGACCCTAGAAACAGTAACAAAGCCGTTTACTGCTTTGAATCAACGTTTTCACGGTTTTAGCCTATTTTGGGACAAAATAGGTAAAAGTGGTGTCTAAACTCATCAAATTCAACCCAAACTCTTATAAGTAGTCAAATACATTGGATTATTACATATTTTGACCCTAGAAAGAGTAGCTGTTTACTGCTTCGATTCAATGTTTTCTCTCAGTTTTAGCCTGTTTTCTCGGTTTATTCTTGTTTTGGGATAAAACGTGTTTAAGTGGTATCTAAACACTCCAAATTCAACCCAAACACTTATAAGTAGTAAAATACATTGGATTGTTACACATTCTGACTCTAGAAACAGTAACTAAGCCGTTTAGTGCTTCAAATCAACGTTTTCTCGGTTTTAGCCTATTTTGGGACAAAATAGGTAAAAGTGGTGTCAAACCACTCCAAATTCAACCCAAACTCTTATAAGTAGTCAAATACATTGGATTGTTACATATTTTGACCCTAGAAAGAGTAACATAGCTGTTTACTGCTTCGAATCAATGTTTTCTCTCAGTTTTAGCTTGTTTTCTTGGTTTATGCCTATTTTGGGATAAAACGGGTTTAAGTGGTGTCTAAACACGCCAAATTCATCCCAAACTCTTAAA